>NC_136971.1:35076958-35081958 GCF_032717465.1 Coenobita brevimanus
GATTGAGGCGTCTGACAATAGATAGACAGATAGATAGACGATATTCTTCTTTTTTTTATTTCCCAACTTTTGCACTGAAGTCTCGCATAATGTGGGAGATGTCGTTATAAAATGTTTCTATTTCTTCATCTGAGCTTAGAGAAGTCAGTGCATATACCTGAATTACTTTCATGGTGCATTTTTTGCTCAGTCTAAGTACAATCCATGCTGCTCTGTCAAATATATTGCTGAGTTTTACAATGTTGTCAGCAAGATTTCTGTTAAACAGAAATCCTACACAACTAGCTCTTTCATTTTTCCTTCCTATGTAGTAAAATAGGTAGTTGCTGTCTTCAGGTTGAAATACTTTTTCTTCTAATATACTATAGCAGTAGAGTGTGTGTGTGTGTGTGTGTGTGTGTGTGTGTGTGTGTGTGTGTGTGTGTATTTTGGGCAACCGAAACTACACAGTCAAATCGCACCAAAATTGGCAAAAAAATCGCAAAAAATTCGCTGATGCGAAAAAACTTGGTCCCATCACGATTGAAAAGCTTTTACTTTATTTAATGAGCAATCAAATTTTGACCAAAAAACGCCGCTCCCGGCGACCGGTCGGTTGCCATTGCCGAGTGGTTATCTCGGACTTCCATGCGGACAACTTGGGTGCGCCAACCAACATGATCAATTGGTTAGCTGCAAATAACATGATTAATTGGTTAGCTGCAAAAAAGCCAAGTGACAGCATTAGACTAGAACAACACATAAAAGACCATCATGGGCCCTTTGATGTCGCCTTGACTGCTGGTAGTGACATTAGACTAGAACAGCCCATAAACGTGACTTAGATTACCTGAAATGATTGCAACGGGAGCGTGAAGCGCGAGGAAACGAGTGAGAAGCACGAGGAAACTAGTGCGAAGCACGAGAAAGCGAGCGCACGGCGCGAGAGCCCTCCACAGGAGCAAGTTCGAGAGAACCCAAAGGGCCTCTGAGCACTTGTCATTTCTGTGGATCTCACTTAAACCTACAATATTCCAACTAATGTTTTCCAATCCAGTCATTGAGTTATCAAATTTGAAAGCCTTCTGTGAGGTTTCTTATAATGTATGTATAGATCTTCATGGATCTCTGTTTAATATCCTAGTCTCTAATTTGCTAACAGAGTGCCTACTCACTTTCGGTGGCACATTACCCATAATTGCAGAAGGCAGCATGGTTGGACCTTTAGTAGACGATAATCCAACAGGAATTCCCGTCAAATCATCTGCAATAGAATTCATATCTGGGTGGAAGGATTGTGGCATATAATCTCACCTCCCTGCCACAGTTTCTGGTGAGATGTAAGATTTGTGCCACCTTGTTCAGTATATTTAGTTGAGCCCACTATATCTACAGGGGTCTCTTGCTCCCTTTCGTCCAAGACGGTACCTCGTATATCTACCAGGCCTTCCCCTATCTGGTACCCGGGGATATGCCAGGTAGCAGTGGGATCCTGCCCCTGGACTATTTTTATAGGGTGTTTCAGAAGTCCTTTTCCGATTGAATAAATACATATTAATTAAACCAAATAAGATAGATTATTGGTGTTTTCTACGTGATGTTTGTTAATGGATCAAGTTTTTTTGTCTGTTGCAGATTGTGTGGTTTTATGGTTGTTAATGTTGTCTAGTCAAGACAACTGTTGATGGTGTCGAATCAAGAGAAAGCTCAATGTGTTGTCTGGTTTGCTGAATCCAAATCTGTGACAACCATTCAGACGAATTACCGGCAACAGTTCAACAAACATTCTCCCTCTAAACCCAGCATAAGGACATGGTTTTAAAAATTTCTGAAGACTGGAAGTGTATGCAATGCACCTCGAAGTGGACGTCCAGAGACATCTGAGGAGACCATAGACGCTGTCCTGGAGCTTTCTAACGCAGTCCAAGAAGGGGAACTCCATCTACCAAAAACAACTATGCAAAAAGTACTCCATAAAAAACTACAAATGACTGCATACAAAGTTCAGATAACAGGCAATACAATCGAATGATCTACCTCAAAGCTATCAGCTTGCCTGTTCCTTGCTGGATTGCCTTGCTGATGATAACACATACGCACAAAAGATGATATTCACAGATGAGGCCACTGTTCATGTGCGTGGACGTGTGAACCGTCATAAAGTGCGAGTTTGGAGATCAGAAAACTCACACGTGTATCAGGAACACATTCGTGACAGCCCAACATGTAATGTCTGATTTGGAATTATGTACGACCGTATCATAGGCCCATTTTTTTTTCCCGACGTGTATCTTGATATGATCGAGAATTATGTAGCACCCCAGTTGGAAGAACTACATCCAAATGTAATTTCCCAGCAAGATGGTGCACCTTCTCACTGGAGTGTAACTGTGCGTGAATTTCTCAGTGACATTTTTCCTTGGAGGTGGATTGGCCTCGGTGACCCAATCCTATGGCCTCCTCGTTCTCCGAATATAACCTCCTTAGACTTCTCTTTATGGGGTTATGTGAAGGATCTTGTTTACAACACACCTGTTGCAGACATTGCATCTCTTCGTCACTGAATAACGAATGCGCTTTGATTAGTAACTCCAGATATGCTGGTTAACACCTGGCGAGAATTAGATATGGTTAGAGCTACTAAAGGAGCACACGTCGAAGTTGTATGAGTGTGCGAAAATATCTTGAGTACTTATGGAACATACATCAGAAAAAATTAACTATATATCAAATCTATCATTATCACTATGTATTTATTAAATCCGAAGGAGACTTCTGGATCACCCTATAGGTGTGTGTGTGTGTGTGTGTGTGTGTGTGTGTGTGTGTGTGTGTGTGTGTGTGTGTGTGTGTGTGTGTGTGTGTGTGTGTGTGTGTGTGTGTGTATAGATAGATAGATAGATACATACATATATACATAGATATATAGATAGGCAGATAGATAGCTACATAGATAGATAGATACAGATACAGATAGATAGATAGATATTGCTTGTGGTAGGTGGGGACGCTCACAATCCTGTCATTCGATGTAGTGCTGTTCTCGGGTGTCTGCCCTTTCCTCTCCTCCATCCTTCTTTCCTTTCATCCTCTTCTGTCTTTCCCTCATTCTTTCCTCGTCTTTCTTCTCACGGGTGACTTTACTCTCTTCTGTCTTTCTTTCCTTCATTCCTTCCTCTTCCTTCTGCCTGTAAGTGACTCTACACTGAGTGGCAAGCTAAATGGTTTCCTGTACACTAGGAAACCATTTACTACGCTGGGTGGTAACCGTATAACCAAATTTTGGCGCCCAGTGGTTTAGTGGGTAATTACTGCTCTCCAGTCGGATTGAGCCGGTGAAGGTTTGTATCCAAGGGATGGTTGGGATTTATTGCCTACGTAATGCCACTCAGTGGTGAGTGAGGCTGGTCACTCTCATCTTAAATGTCAGGAACAAGTTGCCTAGCCCCGGGTTCCTACGCTCTTTATGAGGCAGCGTAGGATTAGACGATAGATGGATGGATATATATAATCCTGCATGTGTGTGTGTGTGTGTGTGTGTGTGTGTGTGTGTGTGTGTGTCACAACCAAAACTTGAGAAAGGGTGTTGAAGAAACTTGGCATGATGGTTGGAATGGAAAAGAAAGGACCCGACAGAGAAATGGAATATACATATAGTAGACGAGATTGGATCATACGGAAAAAAAGAAAAGAAGGAAGAACAGAGAGAGAGAGAGAGAGAGAGAGAGAGAGAGAGAGAGAGAGACTAGTAGATGAGTTGTCACACCTCCACTACCTCTCTCTAGGCTATAGTGCACCCTTTTCTCTGTTGGCACGGGTCATTTTATCCAACCTTACCCTTCTTTTCCTTCCCTCCCTCCCTAGCTACCTTGCCGTTACTATCATCCCTTGATACCTCTTTGACTCACTCCATTACCTACTTAGCGTACTAGGTTACCACTGATCCGCCTCATCCTTCTTTTCCCTCACCCCCACATTTTCCTCCCTCACCATAAAGGGAAGGAATGATCGATGCCACCTTTCATGCCTGGTGCCAAGGTGCAACGATGGTTTTTAGGCTGTCAGTAGAAGTGTAGGCATAGCTACCAGACTAGGCAAAGTGTGCACGGCGGCAAGTCTTCCTTTCACTGATTCATGTAACGTGTTTGGTGGAAGTATTTTGAATGAATAACTGCATCTGAATAACAAATAGAAAATCAAGTTTCTGTATTAACAATTGTACAGTACATATCTCTTCCATTGTGGAACAACTCTCGGATTTTTTTGCCTTAAAGCTAAACACCGTCATAAACCTGAGAGTGGGTCATAAAAGCCTAAGAGTGTTCGTGCTGTCATTATTTCTGTGGTCGGGACAACTCTGGCATTCGATTCCAGTTGACCCCCTATTTACTTGTCTGAGAGTCAGCTTTTGAATTCTTTCAATGTTAAAGAAGAGAAATGTACGATGTGTCACTTACGTGAGATTATAAATTTAAGAGACACTTTCTTCACTTAGAAGAGGTAAACCTATTTCCTAAGGGATCCATAGTTGGGAGGGAGCTGGTTTGTTGGTTAGATTTTAAAAGAAAACGGAGTCAGGTAAAGAAAAGACTATTGTTCTTCCTATGTAAAAAAAAAAATAATAATAGTACAGGTATGGAAACCACTGAGATGATTTATGTGAATATAATCAGGAGAGGAGAAATCACTACGGGAAGGAACGTTAATGAGTCACTGATATGCACGGAATCACGGAAGCTAATGGAACAATATGAAAGCAAAGTGCACACATTGCCAGAATAGGATAAAGGAAGTTAGCTATGCGTGTCACAGGTATATTCATACGCGGAACCAAATCAGATTTAAAAATGAAGGAGCAGTCAGACCATGCAGCAGCAGTGCACACCAACTACTCTAAAGATCGAACGTTAGACTGTGCCATGACACTCGAGTCAATACTCTCAGAATTACTTCATTCTTCCCTACCTCTTAATCGTTCCACACTCTTTGACTCAAATCAGATCAAAGCTGTTTCAGTTGAA
>NC_136971.1:35086958-35091958 GCF_032717465.1 Coenobita brevimanus
GGGTGTGAGGCAGTGAGAATGGGTAGATATGGGAGTGAGAAAATGAACTTCGGAAATGAAGGAGCAATCTTGAATTAGTCTTCAACCATATGCACGTTCCTAAATCACATAGTTTCGTTCTCCAGTCAACATTACCAAGAATTCATAGCCTACATTTCTTCCCAAGTAACTTTACTCTCCTCGCTGATGAAATGCAAGCATCAATAGAATGATGACTCCTGCACGTGTACAGTCTAATACTCTCACTAATATTAGTAATAAATGCTTCTTTTTCACAACTGTGCTCGCTGAGCGAGGGTAGGTATTATGTTTTGAGGTGTGTGTATGTGTGTGTGTGTGTGTGTGTGTGAGCAAATTAACTAAATAATATTTTTTTCCTCTTTTAAACCAAAGTTTATGGAAGGGTTGAGGGATTGGCCAGGGCCATGTATTGGTATATAGTCTTATTTTTTTTCTAGAGGAATGGGTCAAAAGTCAGGTCAGTGTCACAGGGGTATGTCAAATGATGAAAACCCACATACTCAATTATAATTTAGACCAAACTTGCAGGAAGAACTGAGGGTAAGGCAAATGTGAAACGATTCAGTTTTAAGAAGAATCAGTTGGAGGAGAACGTCACACGGTAAAATCGAAATTCTACACACATGTGAGTTTCTTAACAATATAACTTAAACGTTTGTTTTCGTTTTGAAGCAGATTGCTAAATAGTGGCAATGTTGAAGGTGTTTTTTTTTTAATTTATTTTTTTTTTTAAGATAAGGGCAATGGTAATGGTCACAAGGCAAGGTTATCTTAAACAGTTTGCTGACTCACTTTGTGGAAGGGTTCAGGAAAGACAAGAATAACAGAATTCGGTTTTTAGGACAATCACCAATAGGTCAAGGTCTCAAGGAATGATCAAAGACCAAGTTCACAAAGAAATGCCAACCAAACTTGGTGGAAGGGTTTTGGGCCTGGCAAAAAAGACGAGAGTCAGTTTTAAGAATAATCAGTGGAACACCAAGGTTACAGGATAAAAGCAAATTTCGATTCGTGCGTCTGTGTGTGAACATATAGTTGAAATGGTCTTGATCTGACTTGGATTAAACTTAGTGAATAAGTTAAGGACCCCCCCAAGAGATGACCATTTATTTTTTTAAACAGAAGGTCAAAGGTCAAGGTTACATGGTAGTGTCAACTTTAACAGTTTACATCTGGTACAGAGCAAACTTTGTGGAGAATTTCATGTTAATACAAGGATGGAGATTCGATTGTGAGAAAAAGGGAAAGTATAGGTAACTGGGAAACGTCAAAGGCCAAGGTCACCGGGCAAATTCAACCGAAACAGCTTTGATCTGATTTGAGTCAAAGTTGGTGGAAGGATTAAGAGGTAGGGAAGAATTAACTAATTTTGAGAGTATTGTCTCGAGTGTCATGGCACAGTCTAACGTTCGATCTTTAGAGTAGTTGGTGTGCACTGCGCTGCATGGTCTGACTGCTCCTTCTTGTTTAAATCTGATTTGGTTCCGCGTATGAATATACCTGTGACACGCATAGCTACACTTCCGTTTTCATTTTCTGGCAATTTGCGCACTTCTCTTTCATATTCTTCCATTAGCTTCTGTGATTCCGTGCATATCAGTGACGCATTAACGTTCCTTCCCGTAGTCATTTTTCCTCTCCTAAGTATATTACATAAATTCACATTAATCATTTCAGTGGTTTCCTTACCTGTACTATTTTTTTTTTTTTTTTTTTTTTTTTACAGAGGGGGAAGAATATTCTTTTCCTTGTCTGACTTGGTTTTCTTTTAAAATCTAACCAACAAACCAGCTCCATCCCAGCTACGAATCCCTTAGCAAATAGATTACCTCTTCTAAGTGAAGAAAGTGTCTCTTGAATTTCAAATCTCACCTCAGCGACTCACCGTACATTTCTTTTTTTTTTTCCTTTAATTATTCAATGGATCCAGAATTCTCACTGAACCAAATGAATAGTGCGTCAACTGGAACAGAATACCAGAATTGTCTCGACCACAATAATGTTGACAGCATTAACACTCCTAGGATTTTATGACCCACTCTCAAGTCTGTAACAGTGTTCAGCTTTAAACCAAAAAGATTCCCAGAGTTGTCCCACAGTGGAATTACTATGTACTGTACAATTATTAATTCAAAAACTGACATATTCTTTGTTATTCGGATGCACTTACTAATTAGAAGTACTGCTTCCTCCAAACACGTTACATGAATCAGTGAATTCAAGACTTGCCGTCGTGCACACTTTCCCTAGTCTCGTAGCTATGTCTACACTTCTACTGGCAGCCTAAAAACCATCGCTGCACCTTGGCACCAGGCCTGAAAGGTGGAATCGATCATTCCTTCCCTTTATTGTGAAGGAGGAGAGTGTCGGTGTGAGGGAAAAGAGAGATGAGGCGGATCGATGTTAGCAGAGTATGCTAAGTAAGTAATGGAGTGAGTCAAAGAGGCAAGAAGGGATGATAATACTAACGGGAAGGTAGAGAGAGAGGGAGGGAAGAAAAGAATTTTAAGGTTGGATAAAGTGAGCCGTGCCTACAGAGGAAATGGTACACTATAGTCTAGAGATAGAGGTAATGGACGTGTGACAGCTCATCTCTCTCTCTCTCTCTCTCTCTCTCTCTCTCTCTCTGTTCTTCCTTTATCTCTTTTTTTTTCCGTATGATTCATTATCATCTACTATAAATATTCCATTTCTCAGTTGGGTTCCTTCTTTTCCACTCATCTTTTATTTCTTCCTCCTATTTCTCCCTCCCCACTTTTTCTCTGCCTCTAGCTCTTTCTATCTTGTCCGTGTACAACTATTCATTTACCTTTTCCTTAGTCTTCTTGTGTCCTCACTGCCTGCAAGTAACTCTACGAGCATACTCTCTCGTCTCCTCACTGCCTCCAAGTGACTAATTGAGTGACACTCTAAATGGTTTATTGTAATCCAGTAAACAAACTTATGTTAACTAGCAGTTTGGTTATTATGCAAGGCACTTCAACAGCTAGCCTCGGATCTGGGCCCTTTCCCAGTAATAAAAAGGTTCGTGTGGATTGGTGGAATGTAAGAGGTGTGAATGATCAAACAAGAGAGTGGAAGTTGTGAACATGTTCAAGAATATGATATATAGCGTGATGGTGTTGAGTAAAACAAAAATGGAAGGATGTGTAGTGGAGGACTGGAAGAGTGTAAGGTGCTTAAGTTCAGACATGAACGGACGTGGACGATATTCCTGTAGGAATGATTAATGGCAGAGGAGAATGAAAGATTATAATACTGTCTGCTCGAGGTGTATGTATGTCAAGAACCTGTCGAGAGAGTGAAGGTGGCGGCGATTGTTGTAAAGGCATCATGCAATGATAAGAATGAGGGGAAAAGGAACAGATTTTGGGACCAGCTGTTAAGGGTGATTGGGCAGATGCTCATAAGGTAAAGAGTGTTTGTAATGAGTGATATGAATGGGAGACCTGACACCAGTAATTTATGACTGATGTAATTGATTTTTATGGAGTTCCTGGGGAGAATAATAATGAAGAATGACAGAAATCGTGTGTCAGGAAAGGAGAATATGCATGTTTAGATTATATCTGAAGCCCAAAATCTTAAACATATAAACATAGTACAGACTGATGAGAACAGTGGAAGGGACAGGGCTGAGTACGTGCTGAAAGATACAGATCACTGGGAGTGCTATTGAATCGTGGGCGGTGAGGGGACTATATGCAGGTTTATATGATCATATATTAATCGTAAACAAGGTATAACTGAGAAGAATGAAGACTAAAGAGAGAAATGAGGAATCGGACTGAAAGACTGGAAGAAGTGAAGCTGAGAAACATAGAAGGAGTAGATGAATACCGGTAAGGTGGAAGAGCATTTAGTCAAAGAAATGGCAGGAAATGGATTTGGAAAATTTGTGGAGTGTAAATCAGGAGTGTTTGGTTAGGAATGTTACGGCGGTGTCTAGTGCTGGGAGGTTAGCAACATGTAAAAGTGACACAGCTTGGTGAGAGGGAGAGACTGAAATTGCAGTGGGGGAAAAGAGAAAGAAACGGCTTGAGTAAGTACAATAAAATGGGATCAGATTACAGACGAACTGAGTATTCTGAGCGGAATCAACAGGGATGAAATTACTGAAAGAGAAAAAAACAGATGTTAATAATAAACTCTGAAGAAAAATGAAAGCTATTTTGAAAACGGGAATTATTCTGGAGAAAGTACTAAATTATAGAAAATGAGTCGAGCAAAGTGTAAAAATGTGGGAAATAAATGTGGAAGAATACTAACGAATTAACCCACTGGCTTCCAGACTTCCTGTGTGAGGAATTTTGCTGGAAGGGTGCTAGGCGTACCGCCCTCCGCCTGTCGGCTCATAGTCGCGAAGGTCATAGGTCTCTATCCCGGGGTTCCCTTCCTTATTAAGTTTTGAAAATGTCCAGTTCCGTCCTATAATGAGGACACTGGGCGCTAATGGGTTAAAATGAAGTAAAGAAAATGTGTAATGAATATTCTGGAATGCTGAAAAATAAGCTGGGTGAGAGCAGAGCATTGCAGTAGAAGGCAGATTTGCGTTTGGTGATGTGGCAGAAAATGTGACATTGGCAGATGTGAAGAACGATAATAAATTGTTGAAGAAAGGGAAGGTATTGATGAGAATGATATAGATATTGGAATTAAGTTTTGGGAGTAATTATGCTAAGAAGCTTGGATGAGCAGAACTGTACCAGTAGCGTGGAAGAAGACTGTGATTGTGCCCTTGTACAACACCATATAGTAGCTGAAATGAGTGCAAAAATTGTCGTGGTATAAGCCTGTTCAGTGCAGTAGGAAATTACATGGTTGAATTATCATGGAGTCAGAAAGGTATAAGAATGAGTTGTCACAAAGTCTGTCTACCTGTCTATCTATATATCTATAGCCAGACTCCAGTGTCCGGTAAGAGGTGGCCATAAACAATTTGTCTCCATGTCACCCTGGATTAGGAAAAGGATAATGTG
>NC_136971.1:35096958-35336958 GCF_032717465.1 Coenobita brevimanus
CACTTTTGTCTGGAAACCCGACCTTCACCCAAGCATGGCTGGAGCTCCATCAGTTGTGATTCCAACAAGACTATGCCAACTAAAACCATGCTTGTCGAAAAATGATGACACAGCATCCATCACATCAGTGGCCTTGCTTGACATTTGAAGATTTTGACAGCAAAGGAATTCCTCCTTGATTCTGTCACTGAACAGGTATCGGCAGTATACTAACAGCTGACACGACATTGCTACGTCAGTGGACTCGTCCACCTGTATGGCAAAAATGGGGGATGCTTTTATTTCTTGAATAATTTGATCTTTCACATCGCCTGACATGTCACCAATTCTGCGCTGGATAGTGTTATTTGAAAGAGATACATCACTTAATTTCTGTGCTGCCTCTGCTCCTAGAACCAGTCTAACCGTTTCTTTTGCACAAAATAGGATCAACTCTTCTTCAACTGTGTGTGTTTTTTTTCTTCCGTGCTACTAAATAAGCTACTCTGTATGATGTTTCCACAATGTTTCCTCTCTTCTTAGGGAAGCTACCAGTTGCATCAAGTTTTTAATTCTTCAGTTCTTCAGCTTTCCTCTTGAAGAAATCCTTTTCCTTCCTAGCATACTCCGGGTGGCATTTGGTCCCTAATGATTAGGGAGTTGGACAGAAAAGGGATGAGAGATTGCTGACAGACGGGCCACGCACCCGATGAAGTGGTGGAGGGATGCCAGCAGACAGTTTAGAGGAGCAGTGACCACTGAAGTAACGATAAAAAAGAGAAAAAGATGCAACACTGCAGGGAAGAGAGGGTGGTTGAAGGAAGCCAATAAGAGGAGGAGAGTCAGTGAGACGCAAATCCTTTGACTTCATCTTGTTCAGAAGAGCTGTATGTATAACTCCCACATGTGAGAGTTGTGCTTTACACAAGGACAAATAAAACCCGTGAATAGAGTCAACAACTGTGCAGGAGTAAAGAAGGCACAGTGTCGGCTTAGCACACCTTGTCTCTTTGATGCAGATTTTACAAGAGAGTTGATATATTCTATCCAAAATGTATCCTGTGAAAATATAATCCCAAGTATATTTAAAGATGATGCAGCACTGAGCTGGATATTGTTAAAAATTAACTGGTACTCCGGCAGAAGATTTGTCGGGTTGAAAGATGTAAGAACTGAGTTTCTGATACATTAAAAACAACAAGATCACTTTTACCCAAAGCAGAGATATGAGCCAAGTCAGACATTACGCATGCCATAGCCTCATCTCTTGTTTCTTGAAGTACCTGCTAAGATGGACGCTGCAGGAAGTGAATGGAAAGGTGGAGGGTGGAGTCATCAGCGTATAAGTGGATAGGGTTAGATGTACAGTCTGGGTCATTGACGAATAATTGGATGAGAGTTGGTAATAAGAAACGGCCCTGAGGAGCCCCACTATTGATAACTCTAGGAGAAGAATGGTGGCCGTCTACAAAAGCAGCAATAGAAAGGAAACCAGAGATGAAGGCACAAACAGGACAGAAACCGTAAGAGGGCAGTTTGGAGGATAAAGATTTATGCCAGACTCGATCGAAAGCCTTTGAGATGTCAAGTGCAATGGTAACAGTTTCGCCGAAGTCTCGAACGGAGGATTGCCAGGAGTCTGAAAGGTAGGTGAAAAGATCGCCAGTGGAGCTTCCTTGACGGAGCTCATACTGACGGTCACAAAGAAGGTTGTGATTGGGGAGATGCATTTTTGTTGTTTTTGTTTTTTAATAACAGCCTTGGAAAGTTTTGAAACATAGGGTGTTAAGGCAATTGTTCGATGGTTATAGAGATGGGAATTGTAACTCTTTTTTGGGACAGGTTGAAAGAGAGCAAACTTCCAGCAAGAAGCAAAGGTACAAGTTGATAGAAAATGGAAAAAGAGTTTACCTAGGATGGATGTAAGCACACAGCACAGTACTTGAGGACAACAGGAGAGACCCTGTCAGGCATAAATACCATGTTAATATTGAAGCCATTGCTGGGATAAAACACTTCCATTCAAGACATTTTAATGACAGCCATGAGAAAGTCAGAGGCCGGAAGTGACAGAGGAACAGCATCAGAATCATCTAAAGTGGAATTGGAGGAAAAAAGTCTCAGCAAAGGGTTCTGTATTATTAGTAGAAAAAATAGCTACAGAGCCATCAGAGTGGAACACAGAAGGGAAGAATGATGAGGTAAAGTTGTCAGAAAGTTTTCTGGCAAGGTGCAAAAAAGAACTGGGAAGAATTCGAGTTGGAGAGTTCAGAATATTTAGTACGAATGAAATTATTTTTAGCATAGCGAAAAACAATCTTAGCACGATTCCGAGCAAAGACATAAAAGGGATGAGATTCAGAAGTGAGTTGGCTCCGGGTCCTTTTGTAGGCTTTCTCTTTGTTGTGCAAAGTATTAGAATAAGCATGATTAAACTAAGTCTTTTTGTTTTGCATTAGTCATAGAATATGAGAAACGATTGTATGCTTCCATGCTTGCGAGAATAACCTCCATAATGTGCAAGGCACACTCAGAGGGCTCTCAGCCATGGAAGCAATAATCATTCCGAGGAAAATCGGAGAAGTACTGTTTCTGGGCCTCCTAATCTGCAGCTCCAAAGTGCCACAACCGATGCTTCTTGCGAGGGTCCACAGGCCTCACTGGAGTGACAGTTTAGGTTAAGTTGATATGGTTGTGATCGGAGGAGCCCCACAGAGAAGAAATATTAAGAGTGTAAGCAGAAAGATTAGTTGTAAAGAAGAGGTCAAGTATTTTGAAACTCTGTCAAAAGTTGTCAGGGATACGGGTTGGGTGCTGTACATGCTACTCTAGGCCATTAAGGTTAGAAAAGATGTAGGCTTGTTCAACAGGTGGATTAGTGAAAGAAGAGGAAAGCGAAAGGTGGTGGTGAATATTGAAATCTTCCAGAATGGAGATTTCAGAGAAAAGAAAAAGTGATATAATGTCACCCATCATAGAATTTAGATAGTCCAAGAATTTTTGATAGTCAGTAGAATTAAGGGTCGAGTAAAATACAGATATTTAGTCAGAGAAGGGCAGGAAAGCTATAGCCAGAGAGTAGAGAATTCAGAAGATTCAAGTCCAGGAACACGAGAGCAAGATATGTTGTTGAACATATACACAAGAGCCACTTTTGGCTTTCAAATGAGTATAGAGAAAGTAGGAGGATACAGAAAAAGGGTTTGCTATTAGTCAGCTCAGATAGTTGAGTCTCAGTTTGGAGGAGACGGTGAGGTTCAGAGGAGGAGAGGTGGTGCTCAACACATAGAAAGTTTGAGGAGGCTACAATTGTTGCAGTCATAATGAACAAGTGAGTCAGACAGTGGTTCCAGGCATCTAACTCGGTCGTCATCGGGAGAGGGATGGATGACGGGGGCTTTCATCGTCACTCCCCCTTGGGACTTCGAAGCTTGGCTATGAGACGACATTTTTTGGTTTAAACTTTTAATAGGAAGTGCAATGTACAATGTGCATGTAGTTTTGTGTTGAAAGTTAGAGGAACTTGTACTGGAAAGCATTTTGGCCTACTCTCTGCATTACTGAAACACTAAAAAAGTTTGGCAAAGAGGGATGGTCAGAAGCTAGTCCTGAGGGCTGATGAAATGGTAGCTCCAGCTCTCCCAGTCATCAGCTTCCCATTTCACTTTGAGAGTACTGCTTTGCTTGACTAGCCCTACAGTCAACTCCATACCTTCATCTCTTCCCTACCCTCTTCATATCTCCTTCTCCCTTCTTCTCTCCTTTCTCTCTCCTTCTCATTCCACCCTCACCTTTTCCTTGTCTTTCTTCTTTTTCCACTTCATTTTCTACTTCCTCTTTCATTTTCCCTCCTCCCTTGCTCATTTCTGGGTCGGATCTGTCACTTTAGAAAGGGGTAGGAGGGTGTGCGCCTTCCCGTTTTTGCTTGCAGCCACAAGGGAAGCCCTGGTGGAAGAGTACAGAAATGATAATTGGGATTGTGTGAAACGCCTGTGACCAAGATCTTTGGCATTTTCCACAGAACTGTAATGTAGAGGAGAGAAGGAGAACTCAAGTGGTTGAAAAAAATTGTTAACAGGCCCCTAGGCCTATAGATTATGGAGTGTGAGGGTGTTAGCCATTCAGTCAGAGCAGTACGCTGCCGCCGCTTGCCGAAACCCTTCCCCACTGTCACGCAGGCGGCTTTCTTGTCTCCACTTGCCAGATTGATGGGCAGACGATCTTGTATGGTTGGCTTGCAAACATATATTGATCATATAATTCATGTATCACGATAACTAGGGAGGTGTTTCGTTCAGTGGACATGATAAGGATGTGCCTGGCAAGCCAGGTGGCTATCATTTCTTAAAAAAAAGGGCTGCAGAGGGGAGATTGTAACCCTTTCTGTTGACATGATGGTACTCTGCAAAATGACTGAGAAATGCGTGTAAATGATGGCATTTTGGTCAGAGATGAGAGTGGGGACAACGTTGACAGTGACGGCATGCTGTACAATGCAGATATTTAGGGCCAGACAGGAATATCCACCGACAGAAGCAGTTCCAGTGCCTTAAAAAAGGGGGGAGGGAGAGATGACTTCTAGCAAGACTATCAGAAGGTTGAATTCGTGCTGATTCATACGTACCTCCTCATAACTTAATACTCTCTTCCTTCATTCAGCTAAACGATTCTGCCACAACATTATTGTACAGTATTATTGCATTTACTTTGAAACATAACATTATTCTTTTTTATAAATAAATATTGGTTTGGCAAGAAGGGGTACGTCCACGGCCATAACGCCTCTTAAATCTGTGCCTGACCCCCACTATGAGTGGCATTACGTGCAGGGGGAAGAGTGCAGGTGATGTTTAGTGTCAAATAATAGGGGGGATGACCAATTAAGCAAGAACTAACTTCTTAGTCCTGGCTTACATTAAAGCCAGATTTACCTTGAAATCCCTGCTTACCCAACGAAAGTGTGCTGAACTCCCTAAAAGAATATTCACACTCATGTTTGGGACTACCTCTTTGCCATGGCTTGTCTCAGACGCACTTACCTGTTAGACAGGATTCACACCTTTTCTGGACTCACTCCTAACTCACCTGCACTTCAGACATACAAACGCATCATCAGGCAGTCAAAGCTTCCCTACAATACCTCATCACCTAAAATCTGTTACATAGACAATAATCCACTCCCATACGCAGCAGCGGAGTTTGCAAGCAAGTGAACTGCCATGAACCTTGTAGTCCTTAAAGACAGATATCATTCCAGTGAAGACACCTCAGGTTGATACCTTCATAATCACACTCACCCAGGCCCTTACAACAGCACTATTTTCCATCCAGTGTAATCATATACAACGGCTTCCAGAGAGTAAGAAAGAGTCTCCATCAGCTACTTCACAATCCAATCTCTTTCTTCTTATGCAGAACTAAATTTTGTAAATGTATCGATAGCGAAAAATTTGTGTTATGGGTTTGGAGGAATTTATCCCGACATAAAAAAGGCTTGTACCCCCTCCTCATTCATTATGCATCCGGCTGTACATGTGCTAGAAAGCCGTTTTCAAGGTCCACGTGTCTATTGAATGATCCTATTTACTTTTCTTTGCAGTCGTACACCTCATAACGAACTAGTTACTCGTTTCCTCCCAGAAAAGTTCGGGGAAGGGTATTGTTTTCACTCGGCTTGTCTGTTTGTTTGTTTGTCTGTCTTTGTCTGTCTGTCATTCTGTTAACAACTTTACGCGAAAACTACTGGTGCGATTCTGACTAAAATTACAGGGATGATGGGCTATGACCTTCTGATCACCTAATTCAATTTTGGGCCAAACTGGGCCAAGGCCCAGGCTGTAGGCTCAAAAATGTAAGAAAAAATCGTTTTTTTCATCATAACTCCTTTCAAATTCGTCATATCGATATGAAACCAAAACCTAAAGGTGCATCCTTCAAATATGCATCCTATAATATGCCTCATTACATCAGGGGGGTCATCCCCCAGTTAGCGGTATGGGGGTCAATGTCAGGTGGGTCGGGCCTAAAATTTCCAATGGGCATAAAATTGTCAATTTTCACCCGCCTTACTCCAAATTTGATATGTGACATCTTTGACTAGATATTCAGTTGTGTATGTACGTCAGTACTAAAGTGAGTGCAGCAGACGGGTTTGCTGTTCCTTGAAACCGCTTCTTGTTAGTAACTAATTTAAACAGTCTCTTTGATCACTTGCCCTCGTGCCATTTATACTAAATTAAATTGTATGTGCATCTCTGAAATGTTACTGAAATCCAAAGTATGTTTTTATAACATTCATTTAATACGTTCACCTAACACCTTTATCTACCACCTAAACCTGATGACTTCACTCAGTATCTGCATGCTATACCTTCATTTTTACGCAGTGGGGTCTGTCAGATATGTCAGACTGTCTGGTCATTTAGTTCTCAGGCACAACGTTCGTCAAGAAAGTTTTATAATTTTGACCATGATGAGAGTCTCTGGTGGAAGGGGGAAATCATCTGACTTCAAATGGTATAAAAAAGAAAGCTCGCAGTGCACGGACAGTCAGCTGTATTGTATCAAATTTGCAAAGGAATTTCACTTTCCTTATTTATGAGTCCGACTCTCGGCCTAGAATAAACCTGTGAGAAATATTTTCCCATAGAGCAGTTGCGCTCTCTACTTTTAATAATAGTGGTCCCTGGTTAGAAGCAGATGAAAACCTGAGATCGTTGTCACTTGTTTGAGCGGTTTTTATAACCCAGAAATTACGTTCTCTTTAATCATTCTTATTATTGATAAGTGAAATGCAACTGCATCTAACCCTCGTGGACTACTATATAATATACATGTAATTATATGGAAAGTACCATGGACCAAAACTGCATTTGAAGGTTAGATGATGTGGGGAGGATGAAAAGGTCCTCATGTAAAGCAGATGTGGATTTAAGATATTCACATAGTTAAAGGGAATATTTGGTTTAACTTTAGTTTAATTGAAACTAAGATAAAATTGTTAGATTCACCCTGTACTGTATATATCATGATGTACTCTAACTCTATTTAGTACTGTAATTTATTAGTAGTTGGCACTCTTACAATTCTGTGGGGAACTAGGGCCCGCCATTTTCTTCATTCTGCTCGTAGACATCGTCGAGTTAGCATATTTGTATGTAAGCACTTTAAGGACTCTGCTCCTAGACAAGGTTCAAGTAGCATGATGTACAGTGCCTCAAGAAAGTATCCGTACTTAGGGGTAGATAGTTTTGAAATCATACGTTCACCTCAGGCGTGTTTCAGATCACATCGTTGGTTTTTCAGTTTGTTTCCCACATAGTTGTTCTGATACTTTTTTGAGGTACTGTACATACGCACCTTAAGGATGCTTGATTGTTTAAGCAACTACAGAAAAGCATCCTCATCGTCATCGGTTGTCCGACACTCCCTCTTCACTAGCTAAGTAATCTTTAAGAACTGGCCAATTCAAGGGGGGATTAGCTAGGAGATGGAAGAGAATTAGTTAGGTGAGTTAAGGTGTAAGTTACGGTTCACCTAACCCTATGAGACTTGTTTGAACTTACTTAAGGATAATTTTAGGGAGTAGTATGGACTACAAATTGTTTAGTAGAGAATACTAGAAATTTCTTACATTGTGGTGCCCCGAGTGAGGAGCCCAGATTTGTTCATCAGAACCTCCAAATATTTTTCACATTTTGGTGCCCTGAGTGAGGAAAGCCAATATGTGCTGAAGCGCTGAATGTGTTTTAGGCTGCTATTTATGGGCATAAGCTACTACCACGTTCGGTTGCAGTGGATGATACGGTAATAAGTGCATACCGACTTCAGGGAAAGTGGATGTTTTGGAAACTGAGTGTGGGGATGAAATATAACCCTAGAGGTTTAATAACCCTGGGGGATAGGTTGAAAATTTGGTCCTAATCCCTACACTCCTCAAAATTAAATGAATAATTGGCTAAGTGTAGTGAGTATTTGGAAATTAAGTGGGGGGATAAATACAACCCTAGAGGTTTAACAACCCAGGGGAACAGGGTTGATATAGAGGACCTAATCCCTACCCTCTTCAAAATTTAAAATAATCAGATTATTACTAAGCTGGGGTAAATTTGTGGTTGAAACTCATAATTAAATTATTAAATTAGAAATCAGTCAACATGTCTGTTTCTTTACTGCAAAAATCTTCTAGTAGTAAGGCAGGATGGGTAACTAGAGCCATAAATTATTGTAAACAGTCATTGGACGAAATACATCTGTCCAAGGAGAAATTGAATAGTCTCCTAAATATCCTGAAAGACTGATGGAACAAGTATGAAGAAAGTTATATAACTTTAGAAGCAGCTATAGTAAAGGCTGATGATAAGGAACTCTTAGAGTCAGAAACTACGAAGTTTGAGGGTAAATTAGAAGAATACTTAACTGTAGTAAAGACACTAGAGTCAAAATTAGCTGAGACTGCCGTGGAAACACAAGTTGTGGAACAGCAGAGTAGAGCTGTGTTACCACAAATAACGCTTCCGGAGTTTGATGGGGAGCAGAACTGGAAATCCTTCTGGGACCAGTTCAGATATTTAGTACACGATAGAACAGATCTCCCTAAAGTCAGTAAACTTACATATCTGTTAGGACAGGTCAAAGGAACACCATATCAGCTGATAAAATAATTACCATCAGAAGAAAATAATTGAGGTGGCCTTGACCATCCTTAGACAAAACTACGAAGACAGGGAGCAAGTTATTACTCAATTGCTGAAGGCTCTAATTGAATTACCCATACCTAGACACGATCTTGATTCCTTGCAAACATTTAGAATTACAATAAGTTGTAAATTAAAGGCCTTAGGTACTTACGAACATGTTAAGGCATCAGCTTGGGTGCTTTCAAGAATTGTGTCCTTAAAGCTTCTACGAAAAACCAAGGATGCTTTGTATGGTTGGTATCAAAAGGATAATTTCTCCTGCGAAGAGATTGAGGAAGGCTTGATGCCACTCTGTAAACATTTGCAAGGAACAGTAAAACCTACTGTGGTCAAGCAGAAGACTGAAATAAAGAAAAAAACCCACTAACCAACGGGCTGGGAAACCTAAGTCAGAGAAGACTAAGTACAGTATGTGCCTAAAGAAGAGATAGGTACTTTCCTTAGTTCCTTAAAGGCTGAGGATAAAGTATTAAAGACAAAGAACAGACAAGCCGAGGATATTGGAAGTAAAATCTTCCATGGTAAAAGACAGGAAGTTTGTATATTTTGTGGTGAACAGCATTCCAGTGCATCTTGTCAATATTATCCTGATCATGCTTCTACTGTAGAGTAGAAAAGCTTCAGGAACTGGGATGTTTTATAATCTGGATGAACTCCGAACATACGTCCGCGGACTGTAAGACTAAATCAAATCTTTGTTTTAAATGCAAAAAAGATCATCATCATCTTGTTTTGCCCTAGGATGAAAATTGAGGTTCCTAAACCTGCAAGCGTCAATATGACAGTTGCAAAAGGGAATGCTCCAATAGTAATGCCAGTTGCAGTTCCCATAGCCGATGTGAAGGTATTAATTGAGAATGGAAACCTATTAGCATGTACCCTGTTTGATACGGGTGCTCAGAAAACCTTCATTTCTGCAGACATTGTGAAGAAATTAAAGTTACCTATTAATGGCAAGGTAAATCTAGCCATTACAGGATTCTTAACAACTAAGAAAGCTCAGTCTCTTGAGTTAGTTAGACCTGTAATACAATTAGGCAGATATAGATGCCGAATAACAACAGCTGTGCTTGATAATATGGAGACAAGTATCTATATAAAAGGACTGAAGGAAACCTCTGTTTATCTACAAAGCTCAGGGATAAAGTTGGCTAAACGGAATGTGGAATCAGATACTGTGGGTCCCATAAAAATGATAATTGGTTCTGATTGTTGTGGAAGATTCCTACATAGGACCTTCAAAAGGAATAAGGTACAGTTGTTCAAGAGTCCAGGAGGTAATCTTATTATGGGTCAGTTGCCTTTTCAAAAACAAGTTAAAGGAGAGGCCAAAGTAGTAGACTTAGTCTTTGTTACCCTCACACAGTCATTGATGGTAGCTAGAATAGGTGCAGAATTAGAACCTACTTAGATAAATAACTTGTTGGATGAAAATATTGAACTTGTACACAAATTGTGGGACCTAGACAGTGTAGGAATACAGTCTGAGGAATCAACCCCTGAAGAAAAAAATAACCTTGGATTTGAATAATCAGTCAGTGGAATTTAAGGATGGACAGTATTGGGTAGGATTACCATGGCAACTAAACCATTCGGAGTTACCAACAATTACCAAGCAGCTAAGGCTCCGTTAAATTCTCATCTAAGGAAGTTGAGAGATAGACCGGAACATCTGACCATATATGATGATATTATAAAGGATCAATTGAAGTATAAATTTATAGAGGAGGTAGAAATCCCTGTTAACCACAAAGACGGACATTACTTACCACATCATGCTGTAATTAAAGATTCAGTAACTACTCCCATAAGGATAGTATTCAACTGTAGCAGTAAAGCATCCAAGGGATCAGCTAGCTTGAACGTTTGCCTATACTCTGGACCTACACTATCAGAGAAGTTAAGGAATGTGTTACTAAGATTTAGAGAGAAACATTATGCTTATACAGGAGATATTAGTAAGGCTTTTCTCTGAATAGGACTGAGAGATGAGGATAGGAAATTTACAAACTTCCTCTGGCCTCATGATCCTCAAAATGAGGATAGTCCATTGAAAACTTACTGTTTCTGATCGGTGCTCTTTGCTTTTGTGCTAGTCCTTTCTTACTTTGCAACACTTTAAAACTTCATTTTGAAAATGCCAAATGCCCAGAAATAGGGCAGGCTTTTTACATGGATAATTTGCAAGGTGTTGCTAATACGGAGTCGGAAGCATGGAAGGCTTATGAAGTAGCCAATTTCGAATGTGGGAAGGCAGATTTGCCGTTACAGAGCTAGAATACAAATTCACCGCTTTTGAGGAATAAAATACAAGAGGACTATCCACATTCTAACATTACCAAAATTCAAAATGTGTTAGATCTTAACTGGGATACAACGGCTGATGTACAGTAATAAGTTTGAAACCAATTAAGTTCTCTGATGTCACTCTCACCAAGAGGTTCTTGTTGTCAGGTCTCCATGCTATTTGACCCATTAGAGTTGGTCAGTCCTATAGTTATTAGGGGCAAATGTTTATTGCAGGAGGCTTGGCGAGAAAAGTTTGACTGGGACTCTGAACTAGGTGAGACATATGTGGAACAATGGGAACAGATTAGAAAGGAGTTTGAGACCACATCAAGCATATGTATTCCCAGGAAAATAAACAGTAATGAGAAGTCGTATTTACACATATTTTGTGATGCTTCTCAAAGGGCCTATGAAGCAGTAGCTTATTGCACAACGGGAGAGGACAGTAAGATTATTATGTCCAAAGCCAGAGTTGTGCCAATTAAAGGAAGAACCCTACCTCAAATGGAATTGGTTTCCATAGAAGTAGGAACTAAATTGGCCAGGTATATAACCACTACTCTTGATACTCAGTTTGAGGATATTTATATATGGACTGACAGTGAGATTTGTCTTTACTGGATAGGAAAGGAAGACAGTAAAATTCCTTTCGTCCGTAAGAGAGTGAAGACTATGAAAGAGCTGTCTTCCAAATTTAGTTTCATGCATGTATCCTCCAAACAAAATCCAGCTGATCTGCTCTCGAGAGGTTCGACCGTAAGAAGACTGATCAAAAATAACTTGTGGCTTAAAGGTCCTAAATGGTTACTCACTAAGGATCGGCCTGAGCAGAAACAGTACAGTATTGCTGTGGTTAGTGTAGTGAATTTGGATCCTGTAGTACCTGAGCCAGAAGTAATTGACATCAGCCGATTCTCATCATTAAGACAACTTATAAACACTACTATATTGGTTGTTGAATTTTTGAATAAAAAAGTGGGGTTGCAGAAGTTAGATCCCCTAGAATATTGGCAGAAAAGAATACAAAAGAACTATTACGGGGAAATATATAACCTTTTAGGCCAAGGCACTGGGAACAGGAATAAGCTGATAAAGGATTTAGGCTTGTTCTTAGATGAAAAAGGTCTGATAAGATGTCGGGGCCGATTAGTAAAGGCTGATTTGCCTCTCCAAACCAAACACCCCATTTTATTACCCAATAGCAGATACTTTGTACTATTAATTATAAAGGAAGCCCATGATTCCACTTTCCATGGAGGTGTGCCGCAGACTTTTGCCCAAATTCGGGAAAGGCATTGGATTCCTAGGTAGACAGGTCATACAAAAATATCTCAAAGACTGCATAATTTGTAGGAGGTATGAACAACGACCATATGACTATCCACGACCACCGGACCTACCAAGGGATAGGGTAAATGTAAGTCGGCCCTTCCAAGTAACAGGAGTGGACTATACAGGTGCTATAACTGTTACGGATGAGGGAACTCCCCATAAAGTTTTACGGGTGAGGGAACTCCCCATAAATTTTACTTTTGTCTAATTACTTGTGCCTACACGAGGGCACTCCATCTAGAAATAGCAGAAGATCTGAGCTCAGAGACATTCCCCAATGTCTTTCGAAGATTTGCCGCTAGAAGGTCTTGTCCTGGCAAGTTAATAAGCGACAACGGAACAATTTCGTTGGAGCAGCACCTTTACTGTTGAATATAATGAATGACCCAAAGGATAAGTCAGCACTGGGAATCTGAAATTGTACCTGGCAGTTCACAGTTCCAAGAGCTCCATGGCAAAATGGATTTACCGAATGAATGATTGGTATTGTCAAGAACTGCCTGGGGAAAACATTACACAGAACTAAGATCACGAGAGAAGAATTAAGAACAGCAGTAACTGAAATTGAAACCAGGATTATTAATAGACCCCTGACTTATCATGATGACACCAGCATATCGCTAGAGGCCTTGACACTGGCTCATATGTTATATGGCAGGAAGCTCCATCCGGTGCCTTGTGTGGACATCCAGGAAGAAGTAGATGATCCTACCATAAAAAATAATGATTTAGGACAACATCTGCGGGAGGGATATCAATGTCTGAAAAGGGTGTTGGATACTTGGAACAGACATTGGAGTGAGGATTATCTATTGAGCCTACGAGAAAGATTTCATGGGGCTCAGGCTGCCAGCAACAAATCTGTTATAAACATAGGGGATGTGGTCTTAGTGAAAACCGATAACCAAAATCCCAGTGGCCATTAGGTAAAGTGATCTCCACGCACCCAAATTCAGAGGAGGTGCTGAGATTCGTAAAAATAAAATGTAGGGGAAATACCAGTATAAAAACTATTGATAAATTGGTACCCCTTGAGTTAGTGGCCACTCCGGATACACGGGATGGTGAAGATCAAACAGGCCAGGATACGCGACCTAGAAGGGCCGCATCACAGGGTTCTCGAAATCTATGGATGGAACTTCTGGCTAAGGGTCACATTACATGATACAGTGTATCATTTTCTGCCTGGCCCCAAAACTTTGGGAAATATTTTCTCCCAGAGCAGTTACGCTCTCTACCTTTAAGAATAGTCGTCCCTGGTTAGAGGCAGAGGAAAACTTGAGATCGTTGTCATTGTTCGAGCGGTTTTTATAACCCAGAAATTATGTTCTCTTTAATAATTTTTATTATTGATAAATGAAATGCAACTGCGTCTAACACTCGTGGACTGCTATATTGTAAATACTGTACATGTAATTATATGGAAAGTACCATGGACCTAAACTGCATCAGCACGTTAGATGATGTGGTGAGAATGAAAAGGTCCTCATGTAAAGAAGATGTGGATTTAAGATATTCACATAGTTAAAGGGAATATTTGGTTTAACTTTAGTTAAATTAAAATTAAGATTAATTTGTTAGATTCGCCCTGTATATATCATGATGTAATCTAACTATTTAGTACAGTGAAAGACTGACGAAGAGAGTGTATGTGAGTGAGGTGGAGGGGGGAAGAGGGAGAGGGAGGCCGAGGATGAGATGGAAGGATGGGGTGGAGAGGTATATTAGAGAGGGGTGTGTGAGTTGGGAGCAGGGCAGTGAAATGGCGGGGGACAGGGCGACTTGGAGGCGATTTGTTTGTGGCAACCCCAAACGGGATTGAGGCGTCTGGCAATAGATAGATAGAATTTATTAATAGTTGGCACCCCAACAATTCTATGAGGAACTAGGGCCCGCCATTTTCTTCACTCTGCTCGTAGACATGTTGAACTAGCACATTTGTTCATAACACCTTAAGGACTCTGCTCCTAGACAAGGTTCAAGTAGCACGTTGTACATACGCACCTTAAGGACGCTTGATTGCTCAAGCAACTACAGAAAAGCAGCCTCATCGTCATCGGTTGTCTGACAATCCCTCTTCACTAGCTAAGTAACCTTTAAGAATTGGCCAAGTCAAGGGGGGATTAGCTAGGAGATGGAAGAGAATTAGTTAGGTGAGTTAAGGTGTAAGTTACGGTTCACCTAACCCTATGAGACTTGTTTGAATTTACTTAAGGACAATTTTAGGGACGAGTAAGGACCTACGAATTGTTTAGTAGAAAATACTAGAAATATCTTACATGGTGGTGCCCCGAGTGAGGAGCCCCGATTTGTTCACCAAAACCTCCAAATATTTTTCACAACACCCTTTCCTGAATACATACTAGGCATGTCTCATAGAAGACTGGTATTAACTAGGGTGATGTTCATATTCTTAAACTGTCCCCGCCCCAGTATGAGATCAGACTCTCATCCTTTGGACAACAAACAGTTTACTTAACCACTTTATCACCACCTGTCACTAAGCATACAAATTGCCTAAGTAGTCACATCCGACTCCGGAACAGAGATGGAAACCTATGGTAATGACCATCCTGGTATATAATTCACCGGAAAGGCTCAGTCAACCTGGGGTTGTAACTACGAAGAATTCTAACCAGTGTCGAGGGATAAGCAAGTCTATAACGGTTATATTTCAAAAACAATCGTTTCATCCTGTCACTTGATGTCCAGTCTAATTTGATTATGACGTGCTTGTTAGGTGTATGAGTGAGAAAAGAAATATGTACTGTGACTCGAATTCATGGCGTAAGCATAGGAAAATTGTTAAATACAGCCGCTGGTTTAGTGTACGGAAGGAAAACGTAAACACCGATGACATTCTTGCTAGCTTAGGAGGCTCTCTAACCGCTCATCCTTTCCATTTTTTTTTTTTTTTTTTACCATTTAGTACATGTGTTAAATCGGTGAGTAAATTCATATGGGGATAATGCGACTAAAATGTGAAATATATCACCGTGCTGGAAGGGACTATATATAATCCTATTGATCGTCCCCTTCCCGGTTATGACCCTGTTAGATGTCTCGAAATGCTGTCTGATTCATTTTCAGTTAACTGTTGTGACAGTCGTGACCTTTCTTCTGATTTCAGCTCGGAGGAGATCAATCCTTTACACTTTTCACTTTATTTTCTCAGTGTCAGCCACAATCAGATATTCGAAACTGTTGACCACAAACTTTTTCTTTTATCTGTCCTTTATTTACCCTTCTCAGTGTCAAATCAAAATCATCTGGATTATTTATACTCGGACCACTTCTACTTTGACAATCTGCTGTATCTGTTTTGACAATCTGCTCTAACTACCTCAGGCTGTATGTTCGACGACAGTAGTTGTCCTGATATCTGCTTATGTCATGTAGTTTGCTCACTAAGTAAACATTATTTAGTTAGAGAAAATGTTAATTCATGATATTCAATGAGGTATATGCAGATGTAGACATGGTGCCTCACATTAATCAAAAATTCTAAGCAAATCCGAAAATGTTGGGAGGCAGCAAGGAGGGGTTAAGCCTTTCGTGCATAGATGCTGTCATATATTCCTTTATTGATCCACTCTCTTTGCGACGCAGCTTCCATCTTCCCTGGCTTTGTGTGCAGCGGGAGTGAAGAGGGAGGGAAGGAGGAAACAATGGACAGGAGGGAGAGGTGGTGGGATTTGGAGAGAAAAGAAACGCGAGGAAGAGAATGAGGGACACCATTGGGTGGAGAGGGAAGGAGGAAAGGAAGTGAGAGTATCCAAAAAGAAGGTGGGGAAGGAGGTACTTATGTATGATGACTTCACCACGGAAGAGAGAGAGAGAGAGAGAGAGAGAGAGAGAGAGAGGTGGAAAAAGAAAAAAAATAAGAACAAAATAAAGGCCACGTATGAGAGCCGCACCCACCCCTTTAGTAAAATGTAAGGGGCAAGAAAAAGTGACGTACTGGTTAAGAATTTAAATGACATCCTTGTGGCTTACATGTTGTACCAGTACTTCTAACTACCCAGTACTTTACCCTGCCCTTGACAGTCATATTCACGGTCATTACGATGAGTCGCTCTTACCCTGTCAAGTAGTTTTTTTTGGCATTGAGCATTTTTTTGTGTGTTGCAAAATTCATCTTTTCTTTATTCAAAGGTGAAAGAACTAAAAGTGTAAAGCCCACAAAGTTTTTACGTCCATTAAAAAAGCAAGGAAGAAAATCAATATCTGGTCATTTCGAGACTTCTAGACACATTCCGTCTAAAGGACTGAAGGTCATAAGCAGTGGAAAATACAAATGGAGGAAAAGTTCCAAAGATGACCTGTTTTATTCACAAATAACTGGGATTATCGGCTAACTCTTGCATCAGACAGTTGGACAGAAAGGAGGTGAGAGACAGGTGCCATGCTCTCTCCGTAATGGAGGAGGTGTTCTTTTTAATGTAAGAAAGAAGGAACCAGCGGCCGGAAGCCAACATGATTGCTCCCTTCAAGCAAAAACAAGAGCAAAATAACAGAGAGCAAAAAAATTCAAGTTCCGTTCATTTCACGATGCATGGGCACACTGCGTTTGAAAGACTGGAGATCATAGGCAGTACGAAATACAAAGAGAGGGAGACAGTTCCAGAGTCGAATTGTTACACTGATGAAGGACTGGAAGTAACAGTTAACTCTTGCACTAGAGTTGGACAGAAGAAGGATGAGGAATTGTTGTTAGATGGATTCTACACGCCCGCTGAAGTTTTTTTTTTTTTTTTTATGCGAGGAAGAAGGAACCAAAGGCCATGAGCCCGCAGCAACAGTTCCCTCCAAGAGAAAAACAAAGTACAATAGACAGCCAAATTCAAGATCAGATCATTTTGAGATGCCTGGACACACTGCATTTGAAAGACTGGAGATCAGAGGCAGCAGGAAATACAGACAGAGGGAGACAGTTCCAGAGCTGACCTGTTGCATAAATGAAAGACTGGGAGTAACGGTTAACTCTTGCATTAGAGAGTTGGACAAGAAAGGGATGAGAGTTTGCTGCCAGACGGGTGTTACGCAACCGTCGTAGAGGTGGAGGAATGCAAGCAGACAGTTCAGAGGAGCAGTGACCATTAAAGTAGCGACAGAAAAGAGATAAAGATGCAACAGTGCGGCGAAGAAACAGAGGTTGAAGGAAGTCAGTAAGAGGAGGAGAGTTAATGAGACGAAAAGCCTTTGACTCTACCCTATTGAGAAGAGCTGTATGTGGGGAGCCTCCCCACACATGAGAGTTGTACTCCACACAGGGGCGGATAAAACCCCTGTATAGAGTCAACAATTGTGCAGGAGTAAAGAAAGAGCGGAGTCGGCTTAGCACACTCAATCTCTTGGAAGCAGATTTTACAAGAGATGTAATATGATCTTTCCAAGATAAGTCCCGAGTAAATGAAACCCCAAGCATGTTCAAGGATGATGCAGGATTAAGCTGAATATTATTAAACATTAGTGGGTATACCTGTGGAAGATTTTGTCGGGTTGATAGGTGTAAGAAATGAGTCTTAGATGCATTAAAAACAACCATATTATTTTTACCCCAGTCAGAGATACGAGCCAAGTCAGACATTAGGTGTGCCATAGCCGCATCCCTTGTTTGTTGAAGTAACTGTTGAGATGGGCGTTGCGGGAACCGAATGGAAAGGTGAAGGGTGGAGTCAGCAGCGTATGAGTGGATTGGGTTAGATGTACAGCTTAGAAGATCATTGATGAATAAAAGGAAGAGAGTTGGTGATAGGACAGAGCCCTGAGGAACACCACTGTTGATAGATCTAGGAGAAGAACGATGGCCGTCTACAACAGAGGCTAGTGATGAAGGAAAGGAAGCTAGTGATGAAGGCACAGATAGAAGGATAGAAACTGTAGGAAGGCAGTTTGGAAATTAAAGATTTATGCCAGACTTGATCGAAAGCCTTTGAGATATCAAGTGCAATGGCAAAGCTTTCGCCAAAGTCCCGAAAGGAGGATGACCAGGAGTCTGAAAGGTAGGTGAGATGATCGCCAGTGGAGCGTCCCTGACGGAACCCGTACTGACGATCGGAAAGAAGGTTGTGATAGGAAAGATGCCTTAAAATTTTTCTATTGAGAATTGACTCGAAAACTTTTGAAATACAGGACGTTAAAGCAATTGGACGATAGTTGGAGGGTTGGGAGTGGTCACCCTTCTTTGGGACTGGCTGAATGAGAGCAAACTTCCAGCAAGAAGGAAAGGTACAAGTTGACAGACAAAGGCGAAAGAGTTTGCCTAGGCAGGGTGTAAGCACAGAAGCATAGTTCTTGAGAACAACAGGAGGGACCCCATCAGGCCCATATGCCTTGTTAGTACTGAGGCCAGTGATGGCAGAAAATACATCAACTGAAGAAATTTTAATATCAGCCATGAGGAAGTCAGAGGGGGGAAGTGATGGAGGAACAGCACCGGAATCGTCTAAGGTGGAACTGGAGGAGAAAGTCTGTGCGAAGAGATCTGCTTTATCAGTAGAAGAACTAGCTACAGAACCATCAGAGTAGAAAAGAGGAGGGAAGGATGATGAGGTAAAGTTGTTAGAAAGATTTTTGGCAAGGTGCCAGAAGGAGCGGCAAGAATTCGAGTTGGAGAGTTGAGAGCATTTAGTATGGATGAAATTGTTTTTAGTAGAGCGAAGAACAGACTTAGCATGATTCCGGGCAGAAACGTAAAGATGATGTGATTCAGGGGTGGGTTGGCTTCGGTACCTTTTGTAGGCCCTCTCCTTGTTGCGGACAGTATTAGAACAAGCGTGATTAAACCAAGGCTTTCTTGTGTTAGTCAAAGGATATGAGAAAGGAATGTATGCTTCCATGCCCGAGAGAATGACCTCCGTAATGTACAAGGCACACTCAGATGGCTCCCGGCCATGGAAGCAATAATCATTCCAGGGAAAATCAAAGAAGTGCTGCCTGAGGTCCTCCCAGTCCGTGGCTCCAAAATGCCACAGACGACGTTTCCCTGGAGGGTCCACAGGCCGTACCGGAGTGATAGGACAGGTTAAGGTAATAAGGTTGTGATCGGAGGAGCCCAACGGAGAGAAAAGATTAACACAGTAAGCAGAAGGATTAGTTGTGAGGAAGAGGTCAAGTATGTTGGAGCTCTCTCCAAGTCAGTGGTGGTAGAATGTGTTCCATCGTATAAGTAAGATAGTCGAAGAATTTTTGATAGTCAGTGGTGGAGGGATACAAGCAGACAGTTCAGAGGAACAGTGATAATTGGAATAGCAATAGAAAATAGATAAAGATGCAACAGTGCAGTAAAGAGACAGATCTGAAGGAAGCCGGTAAAAGGATGTTGAAGCCAGTAAAAGGAGGAGAGTTAATAAGACGAAACACATTTGACTCTACTTTGTTGAGAAGGGCTGTATGTGTTGAGTTTTACTCTACACCGGAGCGAATAAAATCTGTGCGTAAAGTCAACAACTGTGCATGGGATAAAGAAGGCACGAAGTCAGTTTAGCAAACTTAATTTCTTGGAAGCAGATTTTATATGAGATGTAATATGATATTTCCAAGATAAATCCTGCGAGAATGAAATCCCAGGTATGTTTAGAGATGATGCAGGACTGAGTTGGATATTGTTAAAAATTAGAGGTTACTTCTGTGGAAGATTTGTCAGGGTGAAAGATGAAAGAACTGAGTTTTTGAAGTATTTAAGAAAACAAAATTGTTTTACCCCAATCAGATTTATGGGTCACTTCAGAAATTAGGTGTACCACAGCCTCATCCAATATTTAAGTAACTGCTGAAATAGATGCTGCAGGAAGTGAATGGAAAGGTGAAGGGTGGAGTCATCAACCCATGGGTGGATAGGGTTAGATTTACAGCGTAGGTCAGTGATGAATAAAAACAAAAAAAGTTGGTGATAGGCCAGAGCCCTGAGAAACACCACTATTGATAGCTCTAGGAGAAGAACGGTGGCCGTCTACAACAGCAAATATAGAAAGACCAGAAAGGAATCTAGTGGTAAAGGTGCAGATAAAAGGATAGAAATCGTCGGACGGCAGTTTGGAAATTAAAATATTTATGCCAGACTCTATCGAAAGCCTTTGAGATGTCAAGTACAATGGCAAAGCTTTTGCCAAAGTCCCGAATGAGAATGATCAGGAGTCTGAAACGTTTAGTGAGAATATCTCCAGTGGAGCATCCCTGGCAGAACCCATACTGACAGTCTGAAAAAAGGTTGCAATAGGAAAGGTGCTATTTTTTTTTTTTTTTTTCGTTCAGAAGAGACTAAAAAAACTTTTGAAATACAGGATGTTAAACCAATTGGGCGATACCTAGAGGGCTGGGAATGATCACCTTTCTTTGGGACAGGCTGAATGAGAGCAAACTTCCAGCAGGAAGGAAAGGTACAAGATGGCAAAAAGAGTTTACCTAGGCAGAGTGTAAGCACAGAAGCACAGTTCTTGAGGACAACAGGAGGGACTCCAACCGTTCCATATGCCTTGTTAGTATTGAGGCTAGTGATGACAGAAAATACATCAACTGAAGTAATTTCAGTGTCATCCACAAGGATGTTATTGTTAAGAGGAGGAAGTGTTAGAAGAATAACACCGGAATCATCTAAGATGTAATTGGAGGAGAAAGTCTGGGCGAAGAGTTCTGCTTTATCAGTAGAAGACATAGCTACAGAGCCATCAGAGTGGAGTAGAGAAAGGAAAGATGATAAGGTAAAGTTGTCAAAAAGGTTTTCACAAGATATCAGGAGTGGGATGAATATGAGTTGGAGAGTTCAGAGGATTTAGTACGTATGATATTTTTAGCAGAGTGAAGAACAAATGTTGCACTTTTAACAGAGACGAAACTCAGAGGTGGGTTAGCTCCGGAACTTTTTACTGACCTTCTCCTTGTTGTAGAGAGCATTAGAACAAGCATGATTAAACGATTTTTTATTTTCTGCATTAGTCACAAGATATGAGAAAGGAATGTATGACTCCATGACCGAGAGGATAACCTCTGTAATGCACAAAGGACAGACAGATGGTTCTCGGCCATGTAAACAATAATCATTCCACGGAAAATAAAAGAAGCACTGCCTGGGGGCCTCCCAATTAGTGTCTCCAAAGTCCTACAGCCGCCGCTTCTTGGGAGGGTCCACAGGCCTAACGTGAGCAATAGAACAAATTAAGGCGATAAGGTTGTGATCAGAGGAGCCCAACGGTGAGAAAAAATTAACAACATATGTAGGTGGTTAAGAGGTAATGAAAGGGTCAAGTATGTTGGAACTCTTTTCAAGGAGGTCAGGGATACGCATATGGTGCATTACAAGTTGCTTTAGGTCGTTAACCCGAGACGTCCCGTCAATGTATGGATACGTTGCAACATTTTGGATTTGTCAGTCCCGTCAACTTCCTGGTACGTTTTGCAATTGCAAGTTGCATAATTTCCACAATTTTCAAAATTCGCGTGAGATTTTTGGTACGTAGCGTCGCACAACCTTCCCTTACCTGCCATCAGGCGGGGACACTCGGCGACCCCGCACGACCCTTGTTCACCTGCGGCTCGGTCACATACCTGTTAGCAACGGTCCTGCTCAGACATGGCGCATAGAGGTCTCTCGGAGGAGGAAATTCAAGCTGCCCTGGATGCCTTTACTGGCGATAGTGATTCGGCACTCGATGATGAGGAGATGAAGAAAGATTATGTCCAACCAGAGGATGTGGAAAGCAGCAGCAGTGATGAGGAAGTCTCATCCCCCAGGAAGCGGCGTTACGTGACTTATCGTGCTGCAGGAGAGGGTCAGGCTGCACAAAAACAACGTGCAAGATCCTCTAGCCAGCCCCTACGTGACGTGGAGCCCGATTTCGAGGACGAGGACGAGGACAGAGCCGTGGGACGTGCTGCCATGTGGCACTTCCGTGAGGTTATTACTCATCGTGGCCCAGAGCGCACACCACATCGTTCTAACAAGTATGGGCCTAGTGTTTTGTTTGGGGATGGCGGAAGTGGCGTTAAGGGAGTGGGGAGTGAAAGGGAAAGTGTTGGGAGGAGTGTGGAAAGTGAGAGTGGCGGGAGTGAGTCACGTGGTGGTGTGAGGCGGCGGGGCTTATCACGTGGGGCAGTGAGGGTGGGTGGTGAATCACGTGGTGTGGCAGGGAGGTGAGGAGGAGCCACACCCCAGCACGTCTTATGCTCCCCAATATTCCCGGGCTTCCTCCCCACAGCCCCCTGATGTTCCCCAAGGTCGTAAGGGTAAGGGAAAGAGGAAGGGTAAAGGCCGAGGGAAGAGGAGTGTGAGTTGGGAAGCCCTATGCACTCCTTCTCCCCAACCTCCCCCACCATCATCTCCTCCCCACCCTGATGAAGGCGAGGATGGGGACGATCGGGACGAGGATTTTGTGGCATGGAATTGGGAGGATGGGAGTGATTTTACTCCCCTCATTCACCCATTCACTGAGCAGGGGCGTGCTGGATGCATTGCTCCCGGTATTCACCCTAATTCAACCAGGCTGGATTTTTTCCACCTTATCTTCAGTGAGGGCTTTATGTAGGAAACAGTGGATCAAACAAACCGGTTCGCTAACAGCCAGCGCCGTGAGAGTGAAAGACAGGGCACAAGGAGCAGGCATTCTATCCTCTATGATTACCCAGTCTCCCTTGCAGAAATGTTTTTGTTTTTGGCCTTGGTACTTTTGATGGGTATTGTACGAAAGAACCGAAGTCCTGCATACTGGACAAGGAACCCTATTATGCTTACACCAATATTTGGCCAAGAAATGAGCCGTAATCAGTTTCAGCAAATTCTAAGCCGCCTCCATTTCTATGATGCTGATGATCCTGCAAATGCTAATGACACAGATAAGATGAGGCGAATTAGGTTGGTTTTTGATCACCTAAGGCAGACATTCTGTTCCTCATTTTATCCCTATAGAGACCTCGTCATAGACGAGAGTCTCGTGTTGTGGAGAGGCAATATTTCATTTCGGCAGTACATACCCAGCAAATGGCACCGTTTTGGGTTCAAGATCTTTGTTATGTGTGACTGCAGGACTGGGTATGTGCAAGACATAGTTCTGTATACCGGTGCACAGACAGACATAATAGAAGATCGGAGTATTGGTCTGTCGGGATCAGTGGTAAAGACAATGATAGAAGACTATTTTCATCGTGGTCACGTCCTTTACCTTAACAATTGGCACACTAGCCCTCTTCTCGCTCGTTATCTACACAGGCATGATACGGGGGTCTGTGGGACCGTCAAGGTGAACCGGTGTCACATGGTCAAGGTGGGGCGGAAACTTGACAGAAATGAAGTTGTCTTCTTCCAGGCCAACAATATCCTTGCAACAGTGTGGAACCACAATAGAGAAGTCCGCCTCTTGTCCACAGTTCACCGCCCCTTGATGCACCGTACAGAATCGGTAGATTATCGGAGCAAGAACAGGCGGCACATATGGAAACCTGAGTGTGTGCTTGATTATAATATCAACATACGCCTGGTCGACCAGTCAGACTCCATGATATCGACTGTCGAGTGTGCCAGGACCACGATGAAGTGGTACAAAAAACTTTTCTTTCACCTGCTTGACATTACTGCCCTGAATTGCCACCACCTTCACGCCATGACAACAGGAGTTCAGGAAACCTTTGAAGGGTTTGTGAGGGAGCTGACACGAGAGATTGTTGCAAGGTATGCGGTTGAAAGGCCCCAACACCGCACCCGCACAGCCCCAGGTGCCCACCCTCCCCTGAGATTATCTGCCCGCCATTTCCCCACTCCCATACCTCCCCAAGCAAATAGACCTAGGCCCCAGCGCAGGTGTCACGTGTGTAGCAATTCCCGCGTGAGACCCACCACTCAGAGAAAGGACACCCGCTATGAGTGCGTTCTGTGTGACGTGAGTCTGTGTATTCACCCATGTTTCAGTGAGTTTCACACGCTCCTGCACTTCTAATAAGGTGTGAATGCAATAGGACACTGATACTCTGAAATAAATGCGACAAATAGACGCTCAGTGTAATTATAAGGCCCGTAGATCTGTAAATAGTAGTATGGAAGTGGAAACAGGTGTAATATAAGTGGAAAATTATTATGTAAGTGTAAGAATATTATATAAGTGGAAACATACCTTGCGAGGGTATTTTGATGCGATATTCAGACGCTTAGTGGAATAAATAAAGCCCGTAAATATGTAAATACGAATCTTCAAGTGAACACGGGTGTAATATAAGTGGAATATTAGCATGTAAGTGTGTGAGTATTATCTAAGTGGAAACATACCTTGCGAGGGTATTTTGATGCGATATTCAGATGCTCAGTGGATTAAATAAGGCCCGTATATATGTAAATAGGAGTCTACAAGTGAACACGGGTGTAATATAAGTGGAATATTAGTATGTAAGTGTATGAGTATTATGTTGGTCGAAACATTCATTGCGAGGGTATTTTCATGCGATATTCTGACGCTCACTAGAATAATGTCAGTAAATATGTATAGTGCAGAATAGGGTGTAAATGGGTGTAATGTAAGTGATAAAGTACATTGGGATTGAAGAAATAGAGTAAAAGTGGAAACACGAGTGTTAGAGAGTGTGCTTGCCCTCGTAATGAATGTAAATAATTGAAAACGTTTATAGTGGTGGAGGAAAGGTTCAATGTAAAGAAAAAAATATTATGAATGTGACAAAACAATTTTGTATGTTGAAATACGAGTTGTAGCAAGTGCGCTGAGTATGCATATGTGCGCTATACTTATGCTACATGTCATCGTAATGAATGAAAACAGCTGAAAACATTTACATACAGTACAAAATGGTAAAATGGCAATGAAACAGTAGTATACAAGTAGAAAAAATGATATGTTGACTGAAACAAGAAACTTAGCACATAGCGTTTTACCAATCAGACCAAACTCACTATGCTCGCGCGAAGGTACAATGCTTATTTTTCATATATATGTCATTGAAATTCATTATATTGTTATTCTTATTGTTTATTAGTTCAGATTCAATAAATGTAGAGGTGTTGTTTGTTGTTTCTCCCAAAATTACCTACCATAGAAAACGTGAGCGCCTCACACCTCAATGATAGAATACGATACCTGACGCGGGGGACCTCACCTGTTCTGACCAGTTGCGGACCACGGTAAGCACTTTCTTTGTGATTTTCCTTTGTTTCTCAACAAAAGCGGAAGTTTTAGCCAAAAATTTTTTTTTCCAAAAGTGGTCGGGACTGGGGGTGTCGGAGGTGCGAAAGTGGTTGGGACGTGACGGGTTAAGGAAAGAAAAGATGTAAGCTAGGTCGTTACCATGAGAGGTGGATGGTGGGGGCTTTGGTGATACCTCTCCCCCTTCCCCCCGGACTCTGCAGCTTAATGTTGAGATGCCATTTTTGACAGGAATTTTAAATCAGAAGTGTAGTGTATAATTTGCATATAGTTTAATTTTGACAGTTAGAGGAACTTGCATCGGCGAGCATGCTAGCCTATTCTCGGTGTTACCGAAACACTGAAAAAGTTCAGCAATAGAGAATGGTCAGGAGCTATGAATCGGGTGCTCCAGCTGTCTTGGTCATCAGCTTTCCATCCACCTTGGGAGTACCACCCTGCTCGACTGGTGCTACTGTCTACTCCCCTGTATGCAGGCAGATAGTTCAAAAGAGGAGTAACCACTGAAGTAACGATAGGAAAAAGCTAGAAATGCAACACTACAGCTAAGAGAGAGTGACTGAAGGAAGTCATAGAGACGAGGAGAGTTGATCAGGCAAAATTACGTTGACTTCAAGCTTCGTAAAAGAGATGTGCGTGGGAAGCCCCCTTACATATGAGAATTGTACTCCATGCAGGGGCAAATGAAACCTCTGTTTACTGTCAAGAGGTATGCAGAAGTTTAAAAAAATACAATAATAAAACACGATTTCCAGCGTGGCACACCTAATATCGTAGAAGCCGATTTTGCGATAGAGGTATGGCTATTTTTCATGATTGGTCCCGAGAGAATGAAACCCCAAATGATTCTCGGAGAAAATGAAGGATATTGTTGAATACCAACTGATACTACTATGAAAGAATTTGACAGATCAAAATATATTGGAAGTGAGTGTTTAATGCATTAAAAAAACTTTTTTTTTTTTTTTACCTTAATCGTCACTGACAGCCAGGTAATAAAACAGGTATATATGCCATATCCTCTTCCCATGACTGGTCACGTAACTGTTCTGATGGACATTGTGAGAAGATGAAGAGGTGAAAGTGGAGTGAGTCATCAACAAATGACTAGAAACTGTTAGATGTGGAGCTCAGAGGATCACTGATGGAAAGAGGGAAGAGAGCTGGTAACATAACTGAACCCTGAGAATGACCACTACAGATAGCTTTAGAAGTTGAACAGTGGTCGTCTACAAAAGACGAAAGGAGGTTATACAGATAGATGGTTACAAACTGTAGGAGGGCAATCTGAAAATTAATTTTGCACCAGACTCGGTCGAAATCCTTTGGGATGCCAAGTCAAATGGCAAACTTTTCGCTCAAGTCCCAAAATGAAGATGACCAGTAGTCAGAAATGAAGGTGAGAAGATCGCCTTTGGAACATCCCTGGCAGAACCCACCCTGGCAGCTGGAAAGACTGTAATAAGAAGGTTGTTTTATTATTTTTTGCAAAAACTTATTTCGAAAACTTTAGAAATACAGGATACTAAAGCAATTACGTTATTGTTCTAGGCTGGGAACGGTTACCTTCTTCGGGACAGGCTAAATGAAAGCAAACTTCCAGCAATGAGGTGTAGTACAAGTAGAGAGAAAAAGATAAAAGTTTACGAAGGGATGTTGTCAGCGCAGAAACTCATTTTTTTTTTCTAATAAAAGGAGAGACTCCATCAGGACCGCACTCATTTTTGGTATTAAGAACAACAAAGAATGTTGATATCAGTCATGAAGAAATCAAAGGGGGGAAGAGGACGAGATTGTAGATCAGCAGCAGAATTATTCAACTTAGAACTGGAAGAGAAATTTCGAGCAAAAGAGTTCTACCTTTTCAGTAGAAAAAACAGGTACAGAGCTACTAGTGCGCAGAAGAGGAAGGAGGAGGATGAAGCATAGAAGGTTTTTGGCAAGATGCCAGAAGGAGCGGGAAGAATCTGACGCAGAGAGTTCATAGTACAATATTTAGTACAAAATAAAATCTTCTTCTATCTACCTATATACCTAGGCTGCTTCCCCCAAGGAAAGGGAGGTAGCCGAGACAGGACGACACACTCCCCATTTACTCATCCATTCAAACACATTCATTCGCATCTTAGCCCCAAAGGGGAGAACGGACAGATCCTCACTGCACCACACCGCACAAGGGTCAACTGCGCAATGCAATCAGTGACATCTGCAGCAGGGCCCGACAGCAGAATTGGTTTACCCCTGCCACATCATAACAGACCCATCCCCTTACCCGCACCTGACCTGACTAGTTGATCAGACCAAATGCGGGAGAATATCCCCTCAGGGCTGCGTAATCACTTATTCATTCACAATTTCTCTCCATTTATTTCTGTCACGAACAGCCACTCTTCCTTCCTCAACAGACATCCCTCTCGCATCCAGCGCTCTCTTCACACTGTCCATCCATCCTATTCGTGGTCTTCCTCTCAGCCTTACACCTCTCACATCAGATCTAGTTATCTTTTTCACCAATCGCTCATTATCCATTCTCTCCATATACCCAAACCATCGCAACACCCTCTGCTCAACTCTACCAGCCATCTCCCAAACAACTCCAGTTCTCCTTCGCACTTCATCATTTCGCACCCGATCCATACGCGTCACTCCACACATACTCCTCAGACACCTCATCTCCGTTACATTCAAACTTTTCCTCTCTGCTACACCCATATTCCATGTTTCAGCCCCATATAATGCAGTCGGTACCACAACACCCTCATACAGCCTTCTCTTTACATCCATTCTAAGCGAACGACATTTAAACACTTTTTTCATTCCTCCCATCACCTTTCCTACTTCATTTATTCTAAACTTCACTTCTGCATCTATTCTTCCATCCACAGCACCATGTGACCCTAGATCTTTAAAACAATCTACCTCCTCAAGCAACTCACCATTCAAAACTATATTCATCCCCCTACCATCTATCAACCTCGTACACTTCATCACTTTACTCTTATTGTCATTTACTTACAATATCCTCCTTTCACACACCCTTCCAAACTCCTCTACCAATTGTCTCAATCTCTCTTCTGAATCAGTCACCAGTGCAGTATCATCTGCAAACAGCAGCTGCTTCAGATTCCACTCTCCACCATCAACATTTACCAGACTCAGACCACCTAAAACTCTTGCATTCACCTCCCTTACAACACCATCCATGTAAATATTAAACAACCAAGGCGACATCACACATCCCTGTCGCAGCCCCACTCTCACGGGAAACCAATCACTCACAGCATTTCCCACTCCTACACACGCTCTACTAATTACATAAAAACTTTTCACCCCTTTTAGTAACCTACCATCAAGTCCATACAATCTTAAAACAGTCCACAAAGCCTCCCTATCAATTCTATCATACGCTTTCTCTAAATCCATAAATGCCCAAAACACATCCTTGCCTTTCGCTAAATACTTTTCACACACTTGTCTCACAGCAAACACCTGATCAACGCATCCCCTCCCTCTCCTAAAGCCACACTGCTCATCACCAATCACTCCCTCTGTACCCTCTCAAACTCTCATAATTAACACTCCCATACACCTTACCTACAACACTCAACAGACTTGTACCCCTAAAGCTAGTACATTCATACTTATCACCCTTGCCTTTATACAACGGGACCACACAAGCACTTGCCCAGTCAATTGGCACCGTACCTTTCTCAAAGCACACATTCAACAATCTTACTAACCAGTCAACAATAGTCACTCCACCACCCTTCAGGCATTCCACAGCACACCCATCCATACCTGCAGCTTTCCCTGTTTTCATCTCCTTTACTGCCTTCTCCACTTCCTCCTTCGTGATCAAAGAATCATTCAACTCTCCCAACACATTTATTCCTTGCACCCTTCCATCCGCCACAATCTCAGCCACCCTTTCCTCTTCTACATTTAACAATCTTTCAAAATACTTTGCCCATCTCTTCCTTACTGCATCCATCTCAATTAACATCCTTCCATCCTCTGCTTTTACTCTTTCTTCCTTCCCAGACTCTCCCTTTCGCACCCTTTTCACCTCCTTCCAAAACATTTTCTTATTCTGTTGAAAGTTCTCTGTCAGCCGTCTACCCCACCTCTCATCTGCTGCCACTTTAGCATCACGCACAGCCCTTCTCGCTCTATTCCTCTTTTCCTTATACCTTTCATATGACATATCCTTCCTCTGTAGCCACACTTCATATGCACGTCTCTTCTCAGCCACAGCCATACTTACTTCCTCGCACCACCATTCACTTCCTTTTCTTACACCACCACCCACACGTCTCACACCACACACCTCTTCTGCATGCCCCACCACAGCACTCTTAAACAACTGCCATTCCTCCTCCACGCTGCCATTTTCCCGATCTTTCACTGCGTTCCACTCATCTTTCAATTTCTCCTGGTACTCTATCTTTTTCTCTCTTTTATCCAACTCACTCACTTTCAAAACCTCCCTGCCACACCTAACCCTCCTAACTCTCACCCATCTCTTACCTACTCTTAACTTTCCCTCCACCAGGTAGTGGTCAGACATACCTCCACCCTCCCCTCTCAGAACTCTCACATCCAACATTCTTCCTATTACATTCCTAGACACAACCACATAGTCCATCAAAGCTCTATCAACAACCCTTCCACCCTCCTGTCTCACCCATGTATACTTTCTTTAGTCTTGCAAAAAAGTGAAATGTCACGATTCTGGGCAGAATCATAAAACGGATGGGAGTTAAGGGTGGGTTACTGCAGTAAACTTTTGAATGCCTCCTCTTTGTATCGGACAGGGTAAGAACATGCGTGGTCAAACCAAAGGTTATTTTTGCACTAGTGAGAGACCTAAAAAGAGGAATGTATCTGTTCATTCCCAAGAAAATAATTTCCATAATGTACAAAGTGCACAGAGAAGGCTCACAGCCACTAATATACTATAATCCTAGGTGTGTGTGTGTGTGTGTGTGTGTGTGGGATGCAGCCTAAACTGGAGAAAGGATTTTGAAGGAAAGTGGCATAATATAGGAATTACGTCCCACATAGGCCATTTTCAATTACATGTTGATTGAAATTTTCTGAAGGAGTGTTTTGACCCCTAATAAGTATCTCTATTGGTGTTGTGGCATGTGCAACCAGGAGAGGCGCTGGGGCATTTCCATGGAGTTTCATACGTCTTTGCATATAGATAAATAGGCAGATAGATAGAAGGGTGGGTTGTACATCTACTCTCCTTTGTCTGGTACTTCTTTTATGCACTAAAAAACGATTTCATTCAGTAGAATATAGTGGTGGTGGTGGTGGTGGTGGTGGTGGTAGCTGTGATGATACTGTTGGTGGTGGTAGCTGTGGTGGTGGTGGTGGTGGTAACTGTAGTGGTGTTGGTAGCGGTAGCTGCGATGGTGATGGTGGTGCTGGCTGTGATGGTGATGGTGGTGCTGGCTGTGATGGTGATGGTGGTGGTAGTGGCTGTGATGGTGATGGTGGTGGTGGTACCTAAGATGCTGATGGTGGTGGTGGTAGATGTGATGGCAATGGTGGTAGTCGTAGCTGTGATGGTCGTGGTGGTGGTAGCTGAAATGATGGTGGTCGTAGTTGTGGTGGTGGTGGTGGTGGTGGTGGTGGTAGCTATGATGATTGTGGTGGTGTTGGTAGCTATGATGATTGTGGTGGTGTTGATGGTAGCTGTGATGGTGATGATAACAGTTGTGGGTGTGGTGGTGATGGTACCTGTGATGATGGTGGTAGTTGCTGTCATGGTGGTGGTGGTGGTGGTAGTTGTGATAACGATTGTAGTGGTTGTAGCTGTGATAATGATGGTGGTGATAGCTGTGGTGGTGGTGGTAGTGGTAGCTGTGATGAGATGGTGATGTTGATGGCTGCGATGATGGTGGTGATAGTAGCTATGGTGGCGGTGGTGGTAGCTGTTCAGAAACGGCTCTCATCTAGGGCAAGTGCTTTGCTTTCCGTTAGGGCCGCAAGGCTCTTGTGTGAGCAATAATTTTTAAAGTGAAAATCATAGAAGTAATCTCTGAGAGCCTTTCACACTGCAGCTCCAATGTGCCACATCCTCTGCTGTTCTAAAGGGTCTACAGGACTTACTGGAGTGACAGGAGAGGTTAAGACAATAAATGTAATGTTACTTCTTGCACTGTCTTCACATTTATGGCTAATCCCGTACAAAGCTGGTGCTCAGTCGACTCATACTGCTATGTTGCATATATCCTTGTGTATGTAGTATGTATGTACGTCAAATTATATGCATGAAGTATTTTGCCCTGCCCGTCTGTGTTATTTTACAGTTATTAAGGCACGACCAATGTAAGCGATTAACCAACAGTATTGTTTTGTTTAAACGCTTGTGTGCCTGAATGTATGCATGTATGCATTACCCCTCTCCTCAAGACACACCTATGTAAGGCATGGATCCCGTCGTTCAAAACGGTACAGTAACTCAACTGTTGAGTGAGTGAGTGAGTGACACAGTGAGGGACACACAATATATTTGGCAGTATCCGTGGATAATAAAAAGAAGACTGCGAGCTATGAAAGTAAAATAATGGAGATACGAAATTATGATTGCCAGTTAGTCATTTTGCAATAGATTTACCGAAGCACTTAATGGCCCTATTGGCCCGCTAAGCGATTGCCTCCGAGACAGGTACAGTACTAACACCAAACTTGACATGAACATGATCAGACAACGCTTATTTGCATAGTACTGTTGATGATACATTCCTTATTGTCTGTTCACTTTAACTGTGCCAAAAATCATTTTCTCATCCCGACCTCTGTGCTTAGCAAAAGTTGGTGCTATACTCTGTGCCAGCCAAAATGTCTAGATGGTTGCACCCTCTCAGCTGCCATTCTTGCCTCACGAAAAATCAGGATGAACTTGATTAAAAATATGAAAAAAGGATGTGACGTGGACCACCAGTTCATAAGTAGGAAGAAGCTTATCTTAGACAATTGGAGAACAAGTGTTAGATGTGAATCTACGGACAACTGTAGTCACCAAGAAGTGCTATGGCTTAGCAAAGTATCTAAGTTTCGTATTGTCCTTTTCTGTCACTAAACTACAACAAATTAGCTGCATTAGGAAGAAAATCTTCAAGTTAAGGTGGATGAAGTACTTTACAATTCACATTAATTCTGTAGGTAACTGAACTGTAGCAATCATCGTAACTTATAATATGTTGTATATACATGGCTACATGTAGGAGTAGACTGTAGCACCAGTCGAGCAGGGCAGTACTCCCGAGGTGGATGGAAAGCTGATGACAGGAAGAGCTGGAGCTCACATTTCATCAGCCTTCAGGACTAGTTCCTGACCATCCCCCTTTGCTGAACTTTTTCAGTGTCTCAGTAACACAGAGAGTAGGCCAGCATGCTCTCCAATACAAGTTTCTCTAACTATCCACACCAGACTACATGCACAGTACACACACCACTTCCCTTTCCAAAATAAATAATTAATCATGGCTACTCAACACCTAGCCTCGTAGTCCCCGGGGGAAGGGGAGGGGGGACCATAAATGCCCCACTTTGAGCTACTAGAACCACTGTCTGACTCACTTTTCTTCATTTCTGCAACTTTTGCTCTGTTGAGCACCACCACTCCTCCTCCTCTAAACCTCACCTTCTCTTTCTAACTGAAACTCAGCTGTCTGAGGCAACTGACAGCAAACCTTTTTCTGTATCCTCCTACTTTCTCAATACTCATTTTAAAGCCAAAGGTGGATGTTGTGTATCTATACGCAACGACTTATCTTGCTCTCGTTTTCCAGAACTCGATTCTTCTGAATTCTCTACACTCTGGCTTCGGCTTTCCTGTCATTCTCTGATTAAATATATCTGTGCTGTTTACTTATCACCTAATTCTATCAAAAATTATTCGACTATCTTACTTCTACAATGGAACACATTCTATCCATTTCTCCTTTCTCTGAAATCTCCATTTTAGGAGATTTCAATGTTCACCACCACATTTGGCTCTCCTATTCTTTTACTGATCCACCTGGTGAACAAGTCTATATCTTTTCTATCCTTAATGACCTAGAGCAGCTTGTACAGCACCTTACCCGTATCCCAGACCGCCTTGGAGAGAGCTCCAACATACTTGACCTCTTCCTTACAACTAATCCTTCTGCTTACACTGTTAATCTTTTCTCTCCGTTGGGCTCTTCCGATCACAACCTTATCACCATGACCTGTCCTATCCCTGTGATACAGCCTGTGAACCCTCCAAAGAAACGTCGTCTGTGGCAGTTTGGAGCCGCAGATTGGGAGGCCCTCAGGCAGTACTTCTTTGATTTTCCCTGGAATGATTATTGCTTCCATGGCCAGGAGCCATCTGCGTGTGCCCTATGCATTACGGAGATTATTCTTTCGGGCATGGAAGCATACATTCTTTTCTCGTATCCTTTGTCTAATGCAAGAAAGCCTTGGTTTACCCACGCTTTATTCTGATGCTGTCCGCAACAAGGAGAGGGCCTACAAAAGGTACTGGAGCCAACCCACCCCTAAATCACATCACCTTTACGTTTCTGCCTGGAATCGTGCTAAGACTGTTCTTTGCTCTGCTAAAAATAATTCATCCATACTAAATGCTCTTAACTCTCCAACTCAAATTCTTCCCGCTTCTTCTGGCACCTTGCCAAAACCTTTCTAACAACTTTACCTCATCATCCTTCCCTCCTCTTTTTTATTCTGATGGTTCTGTAACTATTTCTTCTACTGATAAAGCAGATCTCTTCGCTCAGACTTTCTCCTCCAATTCCACCTTAGACAATTCCGGTGCTGTTCCTCCATCACTTCCCCTCTCTGACTTCCTCATGGTTGACATTGAAATGTCTTCAGCTGATGTATTTTCTGCCATCACTGGCCTCAATACTAACAAGGCATATGGGCCTGATGGAGTCCCTCCTGTTATTCTCAAGAACTGTGCTTCTGTGCTTACACCCTGCCTAGGTAAACTATTTTGCCTTTGTCTGTCAACTTGTACCTTTCCTTCTTGCTGGAAGTTTGCTCTTATGCAGCCAGTCCCAAAGAAGGGTGACCATTCCCAACCCTCTAACTATCGTCCAATTGCTTTAACATCATGTATTTCAAAAGTTTTCTAGTCAAAAATTTTAAAGCATCTTTCCTATCACAACCTGCTTTCTGATCATCAATACGGGTTCCGTCAGGGACGCTCCACTGGCGATCTTCTCACCTACCTTTCAGACTCCTGGTCATCCTCCTTTCGGGACTTTGGAGAAAGCTTTGCCATTGCACTTGACATCTCAAAGGCTTTTGAACGAGTCTGGCATAAATCTTAAATTTCCAAACTGCCCTCTTACGGTTTCTATCCTTCTATCTGTGCCTTCATCGCTAGCTTCCTTTCTGGTCGTTCTATAGCAGCTGTTGTAGACGGCCATAGTTCTTCTAGATCTATCAACAGTGGTGCTCCTCAGGGCTCTGACCTATCACCAACTCTCTTCCTTTTATTCATCAATGACCTTCTAATCAGTACATCTAACCCTATCCACTCATACATTGATGACTCCACCCTTCACCTTTCCATTTGGTTCCCGCAGTGCCCATCTCAGCAGTTACTTCAACAAACAAGGGATGAGGCTATGGCACACCTAATGTCTGACATGGCTCGTATCTCTGACTGGGGTAAACATAATCTGGTTGTTTTTAATGCATCTAAGACTCACTTGTTATACCTATCAACCCAGCAAAAACTTCCACAGGTATACCCACTGATGTTTAATAATATTCGGCTTAATCCTGCATCATCCTTGAACATGCTTTGGTTTCATTTACTCAGGACTTATCTTGGAATGCTCATATTACATCTCTTGTAAAATCTGCTTCCAAGAGATTAGGTGTGCTAAGCCGACTCCGTTCCTTCTTTACCCCTGTACAAGTGTTGACTCTTTACAGGGGTTCTACCCGCCCCTGTGTAGAGTACAACTCTCATGTGTGGGGAGGCTCCCCACATTCAGCTCTTCTCAATAGGGTGGAGTCAAAGGCTTTTTTCCTCTCATTAACTCTCCTCCTCTTACTGACTCCCTTCAACTTCTGTCCCTTCGCCGCACTGCTGCATCTTTATCTCTCTTCTATCTCTACTTCAATGGTCATTGCTCCTCTGAACTGTCTGCATGCATTCCTTCACCTTTACGACGGACGCGTAGCACCCGTTTAGTAGCAAACTCTCATCCCTTTTCTGTCCAGCTCGCTAATGCAAGAGTTAACCGTTACTCCCAGTCCTTCATATATGCAACAGGTCAACTCTGGAACTGTCTCCCTCTGTCTGTATTTCCTGCTTCCTATAATCTCCAGTCTTTCAAACAGAGTGTGTCCAGGCATCTCGAAATGATCGGATCTTGAATTTGCCTCTCTCTTGTATTTTATTTCTCTCTTGGAGGGAACTGTTATTGCGGGCTCATGGCCTTTGGTTCCTTCTTCCTTGCATAAAAAAAAACATACACACGTGCACGTACACACAACACACACACACACACACACACACACACACACACACACACACACACACACACACACACACACACACACACACACACACACACACACACACACACACACACACACACACACACACAAAGATAGATAGATAGATAGATAGATGGACAGATAGATAAATAGGTCGAGAGATAGTTAGATAGATAGATAGGTATAGATATAGATTAGATGGATAGATATAGATTAGATGGATAGATATAGATAGATAGATAGACAGATATTGATAGATAGATAGAAATAGATATAGATATGCAGGGGCAGGATCCCCCAGTGCTACCTGGTGCATCCCCGGGTGACGGATAAGGGAAGGCCTTACAGATAGTCGAGGTGCCATCTTAGAAGGCGCGGACAATTGAACCCCCTGTTGATATATGGGGCTCCACCGAGTATGCTGAATAAAGTGGCATAAAAATTACATCTCACCACAAACTATCTGGCAGAGAGGTGAGATTATTTTGCCACAATACCACCAGCCAAGCATGAAATCAACTGTCAGTGATTTGATAGGCTTTCTGTTTGGATCATCGTCTGCAAAAGGTCCAGCCACACTGCCTCCAGTGCTTCCGGGCAATGTGCCACCGAAAGTATGTTGTCACTATGTCGGCAAATCAGAGACAGGGACATTAAACACTCCGAAATCTATGAAGTTCTACATATACAATGTAAGAAACCTCACAGATCTCAAACTTGATACCCTAATAACTGAATTATGAAACATTAGTTGGGCTATGGTAGGTCTGAGTGAATCCATGGTAAACAAGAACAATTAATTCAGCTTTAAAACAACAACCTATTTTACTAAGAGGAAGGCAAAATGAGAGTTATTGGTGTAGGATTTCTATAAAAAAAAAAGACAAAAAAGAAAAAGAAATTGCTGAGAACATTAACTTCAGCACTGTATCTAAAAGAGTAACTTGGATTGTAATAAGACTAGGCAAAAAGATGCACCCTGAATGTAATACAAGTATAGCACTGCCTTCTCAAACTTCAGCTGTAGAAATAGAAACATTCTATGACATCTCCCAGATTATGAAAGAAGAAAAGACCAGACACATTGTACTCAAGCTGACTTCAATGAAAAGTTGGCAAATAAATAAATGGAGAAGCATCAGTGGAAAAAATTCAGAGTGTGAGAAAGGAATGACAGAGGTGAAATAATAGTAAATTTTGCTGAAATGTATAACAGAAGAATGATGCACACATTCTTTCACAAAAGGACAAGACGATAAGAAACATGGAGAACTCATAATGAAGGAACAAAGAGCAAAATCGACTTCATTATATCAGATAAGAAAAAGACGATCATAACTGTCACAGTTATCAACAAAGTAAATATCTGAAGTAACCATAAAATAATGGATTGCACAGCCAGACTCACTTTCAGAACTGAAAGGAAGATGGTTAAAAATAAAAAGATGCACCAAATGGCCTTTCAATTATAAATAACGAACATATTTCAGGTTCTAAGTTACGCTAAGTGTGACTCTGATGTGTTGAAATATAGACTAACAAAAGTGCCAAGAGACTCAGCAGAGGTAGAAGGGAAAGCTAATACAACGAAAACCAACTAGTGTTCAAAAATGACCTTCGAGCTCATGAAAGGAAGAAAGAAGATGAACGTAGAAGTAAAGAAGGACGTAATAGAAGCAGTAGGATTAAATAAGGCTGTCAACGTGTGACAGAGTGAAGAAAAATGAAAGATAAACATGGATGAGATCAAAGAAACCACAAAAAAAGAAAAAAAGAAATGAAACAAGGCCGAAGTGAAATGTCACTAGCAAAGCAACTAATTATATGACAGAGAGACAAAAACGGTGGTCATTTAACGCATGGATAGTATGGTGAAGAGAACTTGAGAATTTTACAAAGAACTTGATGCATCAAAGACAATAGTACCAACAGCTAACTTTCCAGTTGACACAAGCGAAATACCCGAGGTTACACCAGACGAAGTAAACATTTCTCTGAAAAGTATGAAAAGAGGGAAGACTTCAGGAGAGGATGGATTAGCAGCAGACTTAATGTCGGATGTAGGAGAAAAATTACAAAGCAGGCTAGCTCATTTATTTACTCACTGTATAACGAAGAAAATTCCCAAGACACGGTGTAACGCAACAGTGATTTTGTTTAAAAAAAAATCAAAAGATCTTAGTCACCATCGACCCATTACCTTATTAACAGTTATTTAAAAACTTTTCATCGAAATCCTTACAAAAAAAATAACAACAAATCTGGAAGACAACCAACCTCATGACCAGGCAGGATTTCGAAATGGGTATTCGGCTACTGATCATCTACACAGAATGAATCAGTTAACTGAGAAAACTACAGACTAAAATAAACCAATGTGCTTAGGTTTTGTTGATTATGAAAGATTTTTGAATCAGTGGAGCAAATAGCAATTATTAGTTCATTGTGGGAAGCAGGAGTAAATTAGAACATTGTAAAACTTTTTAAAAATACGTACATAAGCGGGAACTGCTACAGTTAAATTACATAAAGAATCGGAAAAAATTAAGACTGAGAAGTGTGTGCATCTGGGAGATACAGTTTCACCCAAATTATTTACGACATGCCAAGAAAGTATTTTCAGAAGGCTATTCTGGGAATAACAAAGTAGTAAACATAAATGGAGAGAACCTGAACCATTATTTTCAAATGACTTTGTCCTAATCTCAGAAACAGCATACATTGCACGAATTATTAAATAATCTAAACAGAGAATGTCTGACAGTAGGGATAAAGATGAACCAGGTTAAAACTAAAGTAATGATTAATCCAAATACATCAAAGGGTCCGATATATTACCAGTATGCCGGGAATCGAACATGGCACTCTCAGGTGAGAGCCAGACAGCATACCGCTACACCACGACCGGGTAAAAGTTGACTCACATTGTCACAATCTTGCAACCAATGCCCCTCCGCCCCCACTGTGAGCATGAAGAGGATGAGTTAACCCCCTGGCACTCTATCCATCTCTCTCTCTCTCTCTCTCTCTCTCTCTCTCTCTCTCTCTCTCTCTCTCTCCAATCCATCCATCCATCATCCAATCCTACGTTGCCCCATGAAGAGCGTAGGAGCCCAGGGTTAAGCAGTTGGTCCCGACATTTAAGATGAGAGTGACCAGCCTCACTCATCCCTGAGTGGCGTTACGTGAGCAATAAACTCCAACCATCCCTTGGATATAAACATTCACCGGCTCCATCCGATTGGAGCTCAATAATTACCCACTAAACCACCAGACGCCAAAATTTGGTTATATTGCTACCACCCAGCGTAGTAAATGGATTCCTGATGTACAGGAGACCATTTGGCTTGTCACTCAGTGTAGAGCCACCCACAGGCAGAAGGAAGAGGAAAGAATGAAGGAAAGAAAGACAGAAAAGGGAGCGTAAAGTCACCCGTAGGCAGAAGGACGAGGAAAGACTGAAGGAAAGAAAGACAGAAGAGAATGGAAGGATGGAAGAGATGACGGGCAGACATCCGAGAGCAGCACTACATCGAGTGAGTGGATGATGAGCGCCCCACCTGCCACTATATATATATATATATATATATATATATATATATATATATATATATATATATATATATATGTACCTTTCTACCAATTTATCTATCTATCTAACTATCTATCTTATATATATACCTATCTATCTATCTATCTATACATGTCTGTTTATCTATCTTTCTGTCTATCTAACTATCTATCTATCTTTCTTTATATATATATATATATATATATATATATATATATATATATATATATATATATATATATATATGTATATCCTTATCTATCTATCTATCTATATATGTCTGTTTTTCTATCTATCTATCTATCTATATGTATGTATGTATGTATGTATCTCTCTCTCTCTCTCTCTGTCTGTTTTTCTATCTGTCTATCTATCTATATCTATATGTATGTATGTATGTATGTATGTATGTATGTATGTATCTATCTATACATCAATCTAGATATATATATAGGCTGCTTCCCCCAAGGAAAGGGAGGTAGCTGAGACAGGACGACACAATCCCAATTTACTCATCGACTCAAACATATATATTCGCATCTTAGCCCCAAAGGGGAGAAGAGACAGATCCTTACCATACAACACCGCAGAAGGGTCAACTGTGCAGTGTAATCTGCGACATCCGCAGCAGGGCCCGACAGCAGAGCTGGTTTACCTCTACCACATCATAATAGACCCATCCTCTTACCCGCACATTACCTGATCAGCTGATCAGACAAATGCGGGAAAATATCCCCTCAGGGTTGCATCATCATTTATTCATTCACAATTTCTCTCCATTCATTTCTATGACGCACAGCCACTCTTCCTTGCTCAACAGACATCCCTCTCACATCCAACGCTCTCTTCACACTGTCCATCCATCCTATTCGTGGTCTTCGTCTCAGTCTCACACCTCTCACGTCAGACCTAGTTATCTTTTTCACCAATCGCTCATTATCCATTCTCTCCATATGCCCAAACCATCGCAACACCCTCTGCTCAACTCTACCAGCCATCTCCTGCACAACTCCAGCTCTCCTTCGCACTTCATCATTTCTCACTCGATCCATATGTGTCACTCCGCACATACTCCTCAGATACCTCATCTCCATTACATTCAAACTTTTCCTCTCTGCTACACCCATATTCCATATTTCAGCCCCATATAACGCAGTCGGTACCACAACACCCTCATACAACCTTCTCTTTACATTCATTCTAAGCGAACGACGTCTAAACACTTTTTTCATTCCTCCCAGCACCTTTCCTACTTCATTCATTCTTAATTTCACTTCTGCATCTATTCTTCCATCCATAGCAACATGTGACCCTAAATACTTAAAGCACTCTATCTCCTCAAGCAACTCACCAATCAAAACTATATTCATCCCCCTACCATCTACCAACCTCGTACACTTCATCACTTTACTCTTATTCTCATTTACTTTCAATTTCCTTATTTCACACACCCTTCCAAACTCTTCTACCAACGTCTCAATCTCTCCTCTGAATCAGCCACCAGTGCAGTATCATCTGCATACAGTAGCTGCTTCAGATTCCACTCTCTACCATCAACATTCACCAGACTCAGACCTCCACCTAACACTTTTGCTTTCACCTCCCTTACCACACCATCCATACAAATATTAAACAACCAAGGAGACATCACACATCCCTGCCGCAGCTCCACTCTCACAGTATTTCCCACTCTTACACAAGCTCTACTGTTTACATAAAAACTTTTCACTCCTTTTAGTAACCTACCATCAAGTCCATACAATCTTAAAACAGTCCACAAAGCCTCCCTATCAATTCTATCATACGCTTTCTCTAAATCCATGAACGCCCAAAACACATCCTTACCTTTCGCTAAATACTTTTCACACACTTGTCTCACAGCAAACACCTGATCCACGCATCCCCTCCCTCTCCTAAAGCTACACTGCTCATCACCAATCATTCCCTCAGTACCCTCTCTATCTCTCTTAATTAACACTATACCATACACCTTACCTACAACACTCTACAGACTTATACTCCTAAAGCTAGTACATTCATATTTGTCACCCTTACCTTTATACAATATGACCACGCAAGCACTTGCCCAGTCAATTGGCACCATACCTACCACAAAGCACACATTCAACAATCTTACTAACCAGTCAACAATAGTCGCCCCACCACCTTTCAGGGATTCCACAGCACACCCATCCATACCTGCAGCTTTCCCTGTTTTCATCACCTTTACTGCCTCCTGCACTTCCTCCTTCGTGATCAAAGAATCGTTCAACTCTCCCAACATTTATTCCTTGCACCCTTGCATCCGCCACAATCTCAGCCTCCCTTTCGTCCTCTATACTAACAATCTTTCAAAATACTCCACCCCTCCCTTCCTTACTGCAACTATCTCAGTAAACATCCTCTGCTTTTACTCACACTTCCTTCCCAGACTCTTCCTTTTGCACCCTTTTGTCCTCCTTCCAAAATATTTTCTTATTCTGTTCAAAATTCTCAGTTAATCACCTAACCTACTTCTCATCTGTTGCCACTTTAGTATCGCGCACAGCTCGCCTTAACCTATTCCTCTTTTCCTTATACCTTTCATATGACACCTCATCTTTCCTCTGCAGCCACATTTCATATGCACGTCTCTTCTCAGCCACAGCCATACTTATCTCCTCGCACCACCATTCTCTTTCGTTTCTTACACCACCACCCACTCGTCTCACACCACACACCTCTTCTGCATGCCCCACCGCAGCACTCTTAAACAACTGCCATTCCTCCTCCACACTGCCATTTTCCTGATCTTTCACTGCGTTCCACTCATCTTTCAATTTCCCCTGATACTCTATCATTTTCTCTCTTTTATCCAACTCACTCACTTTCAAAACCTCCTTGCCACACCTAACCATCCTAACTCTCACCCATCTCTTACCTGCTCTTAACTTTCCCTCCACCAGGTAGTGGTCATACATACCTGCACCCTCCCCTCTCAGAACTTTCACATCCAACAATCTTCCATTTACATCCTGGACACAACCACATAGTACATCAATGCTCTATCAACAACCCTTCCACCCTCTTGTCTCACCCATTTATACTTATAAATATCTTTCTTCTCAAACAAGGTATTTCCAATCACCATCTCTCGCTCAACACACATTCCTATCATTCGGTCCCCATTTTTATTCTTTTAGGCACACCATGCATACCAACTACACCTTCAACTGCTATATTTCCCACGCTAGCAGTCAGATCTCCCATCATTACCACATTCACATTCGCTCCAAAACTCTGCAGACACTTATCAACATAATTCCAGAAAGACTCCCTCTCTTCTTCATCCCTTTCACTACCAGGCCCATACGCACTCACAAACACCCACAACTCACGTTCAGATTTCGCTTTCACCCACATAAGTCTCGATGACACCTCTTTCCATTCAAGCACACACTGCTGTACTTCCGGACTCACAAACACACACACACACACATATAATATATATATATATATATATATATATATATATATATATATATATATATATATATATATATATATATATATATATATATATATACATATATATATATATACATATATATAAATACATATATATATATATATATATATATATATATATATATATATATATATATATATATATATACATATATATAAACACATATATATAAATATATACACATATCTATATATATATATATATATATATATATATATATATATATATATATATATATATATATATATATATATATATATATATATATATATATATATATATATATATATATATATATAATATATATAAATATATATATACCCCCTCCACAATATGTCTACCCCCGATGTATATATGTTCCCCCCAACGCATACATGCCCCCACTAAACTTGCTAGATCAGCACGCTTTCCCACGCCTGAAGACGGCTTTATTGCATCAGTTGATACCAGGCAGCCTAGTCGGGCAGACTATTTTACTGTGAGCTTGTAATAAACTCCTTATCTAGCTGTTTGTACACGGAGTTTCTATCACCAAAGTATTACAAGTTACATTTGGTAGCAGCGGTGTTTCGAACCATCAGATTCTGACCGCCTCCTTGGATTTTTAGTGATACAACAAGATACAAGACGTCTCGCATCTGCCAGCCTCGCCCCTCCTCCTTGCCTCTAGTGGTGTAATACCTGGCTGTGCTTTCCGAGTGTCCAATTTTTCTCACCAGTGCTCACCTCTCAACCAACCCCACCCATACGCCTTGTTCCTGACCGCACATGTCACCGTCACCGACCTACGCACCTGTTGCACCTGTTCCCAGCACCTGTTCCGAATTCATCATAACTCCTGCCCCCACGGTGCCACTTATCACTGTCTGCCCACTACCTGCCCAGCACCATTCTCTGCATTTGCAACTCAACCGCTCTACACCTGCCTTGCACCAACATCTGCCCTCACCACCCACCACCGGCCTCCGCTGTCGCCCACATCTGGTCTGCATTACCGAGCCTCCTAAGACCGCCACTCCCTGCCAGTGATTCATCGCGGCGTCTCTTCTCCTCTCCGCCCAGCTGTCTCTCCACCGCCGCCCCGCCCTGCCCCACCCCGCCCCGCCCCAGCCCAGCTACGCCCAGCCACCCCTGCACGTCATACATCTTGACTCTCTACTGTGTAACTATAGTATATCTTTATAGAGATTATCCTCGATTTTCTCTACAGATTGGTTATTGTAAATATTCCATCTCATTTCCATTACCCTGTTTTCATCTTCATCTACGTTATTTATACTCCATCTCATCCTTTGCATTTTATTTAAACCATCCATGCCCGCACCTTCATTCATTTTCACGCCTACTCGTGTATTCCATTCTCTCATTGTTATTTATACATTTCCACCTACGTATCCATCTTCATCCATTCATCTTCCCTGCCGCATTAAATGTCTTACTTTCCACGTCAACCGCTTGACACCAGCCCTCTCGCCCCGGAAATATCTCCTGATCATACCCCATCTGCCGACTCTAACCCAATCACTCATTTACGAAGTGGCAAAGAGTACCACCGCCCTGTACCTGAGACTCCCGTTTCACTTCCCGCAGAATCACTTACTACCTATCCTACCCTCGTAAATCCAGATACCTCCTCCTCTACTCCTGCCTCAACACTCCCTTCTTCTTCCTCTACTCCTTCCCCTGTCGTTCCCTCTCCTGCCTCCCTTCATACCCCGTCTTGCTCGCCCTTAACTGCCACTATCTTCTCTCTCTCCCACACCTCTCCTGCCGCCACTTCTACGCTTCCAACCCTGGCCAACCCTCCACAGTCTATCTATCTCAACGATGCCAATCGTCCCAAATTTACCGGCCAGGACCCAACTTGGTCTGTCTATGATTTCCTCAGAGAAGTCGAAACAGAAATAAACAATAGACAAATAACTGAGGAATCGCTCAAAGTAGCCTACCTCCTCGGTCGCTTGCACCACGGTAAATCGGACATAGGATCCGAGATCCGTGCAGGACATTTCGATAGCATTCGTACCTTTGCTGATTTTCGTATGGAACTCATCAGCCTTTGTTGCCAGCATTCAAATACCGCATCTCTCATGGGATTCATTAATCTCCTAAACCAACTAGATGAGGACTTGTGCGTCCCAGCACAATATGCCAAGCTCCGCGAAGCTGCCGCCGCCATGAAAGCAACTAGTAGCGAGATGCTCCAGTTTCTGGTAGGCATGGAATGGTTAGAAGACAAGAATGGCATTCCAATGCTTTCACTCACCAACTTTGTTGACTTAATTGGTTACCTCAGATTCCTTCACTTGCTTACTCCTAAACAGTGAGAGCTAGCCTTGGAAATCGGTTTCAATCCAGGAGATAAAATTATTCAGGGCACTAAAGCCATTCATGAAAGAACAGGTTCGAACTACACGCGTCAGGGCACCACCCAACCCTTGGCCTCCTCAGTCTGTCACACCTCCACTACCCCAGACCAATCTCGCTCCCATCCCACCACACGTGGCAGACTTGCCACACATTGTTCTCCTACCGCAGGTCGTGATCAATCTAGCGCCCGACGGAACAGACAATCTTCGATTCTTTGCTGGTACTGTGGTCATCCTGGACATCGAGCATCCAGTTGCGACCGTACATACAGACGTCCTCACTCCCAAACCAGACAGCGTACGCCTTCCCGCTCACGTCGTCCATACTGCAAATACCACAAATCAAGCACGACTCACACCACTGAGGAATGTCTTTGCCTCAACCGCCAACAGTCGGGGGAAGCGCTGCGCCCGTATCCGACCAATATCATGTAGAACCAGAAACCCAACTCCCCATCCGCCATGTAGGTCCCATAACATCCTCGGGTTTAGTCATTCTCGGAAGCAGTCATGACATACCAACGTCATTCTTCTTGGACACAGGATCTATAGTAAATCTCATCTCCGAAAATTCCTTACAAATTATTCATCGCCATCACAACCACGTCAGTTTCCTATAACCACCAGACATTCGCCTATGTGGTGTCAACGGCTCAGAGTTTAAGGATAAGGGAAGAGTCACCCTTGAAGTCAAACTCCACAGAGATTTTTCCCCTATCCCAATTGAATTTCATGTCACTAATGACTTGCAGTATCCCGCAGATGCCCTTATTGGTTTCTCCACCATGGCACAACACTCCATTGCATTATTACCTGCATGTGGTAGTATAGACATTTCTGGATTCCCGGTTTACACTGTGGAATGTCCCCGTCCTGTTCTTATGATCAAATCAGTCCTTCAATTACCTCTGTCTCTATCACTACCAAAAAGTCCACCCCAGCCCAAACCACCAGTATCATCATCTGAGAATACAGAGATCATTCCTTTACTGACTGCGAGCAAGGACATAAATTCCTCAATGTCTACTGCTACATCATCTCAGCCCTCGAACATGGCTCTTACCTCCTCTCCCGACAACACTATCGCTGACTCAGACATGTCTCAGTTATCTACCTCACACAGTCTGAATGATCTCCAACACGCAGAGACGAAACGTGCAGTAACGAATACGTGCACAATTTTGTTACCGCATGAGTTGACCAAAGTCTCTGTTTGTGTTGCCGGTGCGAAAGAAGGAGTGGATGTACTAACCCTACCTGAGACGTGTTGTGTGAATGGCTTGACTTATGAATTAGCGTGGTGTACAGTCTTAGAGGACAGTTTATGCTACCTGTACTTGCTCATTGTCACAAATGCTCCACTCAAACTTAAAAGTGGTGTGAAGATTGGAGACTTCCTGGTATACCCAGCGGCCGTAAAGGTGTGCCAGGATTCCTCAATTCCCACTATTCAGACTGATGATACGCCAATCGGTGTATGTACTATTAACTCTACGGGATCTGCGCCGACATATTCACCCGATATGCTCTCACATCTCACTTGCACAGATTTCCCAGAAAATACGCCTCAACTCCTCGACCTTCTGACCTCGTACAGAAGCGTGGTTGTCTTACCCGGTGAACTGATGGGTAGAACAGACCTTGTCAAACATACGATTGAACTACTACCAGGAACTCAGCCGATTTACATACCAGCGTATCGATTTCCTCACAGCCAGAGAATGCAGACAGATCAAATGGTACAGAACATGTTAGACCAAGACATTATTGAACCCTCCATCAGTCCATGGAATAGCCCACTTTTCTTAGTACCCAAGAAGGACGGCAACTTTAGACCAGTAGTCGACTATCGTAAGGTCAATTCTGTCACTGTTCCAGACCGTTTCCCGTTACCCGTCCTCACTGATTTGCTAGAATCCCTTGGTGAAAATAACGTAGTCTTTTCATCTTTAGACCTCCTCAGCGGGTACTGGCAGGTCGAAATGGAAGAATCCTCTCGCCCAGTTACAGCCTTTAGCACCCCTTCCGGACATTTTCAGTTTAATAGACTCCCTTTTGGTCTGAGAAATGCTCCCTCCGTGTTCATGCGACTTATCCATTCAGTCTTCAGCGGTATGATGGGACACTCTCTTTTTGCTTACCTAGATGATATCATTGTTGTGAGTAAATCCACCCCTGATCATTTTACCAAACTCCAGCAAGTCTTTGAACGCCTCCAGCTCGCAGGCCTGAAAATCAATCTCATTAAATGCGATTTCCTGCAAAAGAAAATAAAATTCCTAGGCCATGTCGTAGATGCACAAGGCATTCATACTAATGAGGATAAAACTAAGGCGATTATTAACTTCCCAGAACCCACCACTACCGAAGCTGTACGAAGTTTCCTGGGCCTCAGTGGCTATTATCGTCGCTTCATCCGGGATTATGCACAGATCGCCGCTCCTCTGACCCACTTACTCAAGCAGAATGTGCCCTTTGTTTGGACTAACGACCAGTCACAGGCTTTCCAAAAGCTAAAGACAGCTCTTGTAAATGCCCCTGTTCTAGCGTTCCCTGATTATACCACACCCTTCCTTCTCTGCACAGACGCATCAGGCACTGGACTTGGTGCCGTTTTGATGCAACTCGATGAAGCATCAAGGAAGCGCATAATAGCGTATGCTAGTCGCACCCTTACAACTGCTGAACATAACTACAGTGTCACAGATCTCGAAGCGCTAGCGGTAATCTGGTCCTTGAAACATTTCAGAGATATAATCTATGGTTACCCAGTGCATATCCAAACAGACCACCTTCCACTATGTGATTTGTTCAAGAATCGCAACCTAACAGGTAGACTAGCTAGATGGTCAGTCATCATCCAGGACTTTAATCCCACTTTTCAATATGTACCAGGCAAGTTGAATGTAGTCGCAGACGCACTCTCACGTCACGTAGCAGCAGCTATAACATCACTGCAGCCTGAAGTAACTGAAAACACTACACTAACGTCAGAAGTTGTTCGAAACTTTCAGTGCCAAGACCCCGTGTGGTCCAAAGTCATTTATTTCCTAGAATCTGGCGATGCCTCAACCTTACCTACTCTGCCAGTATCACTAGCTGAGTTCATGCTAGATGATGATCTCTTGTACAGGAAAACAATGCTAACAGGCAAAGATATGCCCAATCGTGAAGTATGCCAACTTGTTGTCCCCACTGCCCTGATACCAAAGGTTCTTCATATTGTTCATAATACTCTTCAGGCTTCCCATCCAGGTAAAGACCGATGCTTGCGCCAGGCACGTCTCAAATACTATTGGCCAACCATGCGCCGCGATATCAATGCCCACTGTGACTCTTGCCTCTCCTGCCACCGCCACAAAGGATCAACCGGCTTACCAGCACCTCTCTTACAATACCCAATCCCATCACGACCATGGGAAACCGTCTCAATCGATCTCTTAAAACTACCTCTCACAGAATCTGGCGCTGAGTACTTGTTCATAGCGGTCGACCACTTCTCCCGCTACTGTGTCCTCGTACCCCTATCCGACAAGACCGCAAAGAGCGTTGCCCATGCCTTTGTAGATCACGTAATTTGCCCGTTCAGTACCCCTCATACCATTCTTACTGACAACGGTACAGAGTTCAACAATAGCCTTCTAGATGAGATCTGTCGCCACTTTCATATCAGTAAGTGCAATGTCGTGCCTAACCATCCGGCTTCCATTGGCCTTGTAGAACGCCACAACCGTAAAATCTTAGAGTGCCTCAGACATATAGGCTCCCATAGTTCGTCCTGGGATGACTGGATTCCCCAAGTGGCATCCTCCATCAATAGTTCCATCAATGCATCCATTGCTGAATCTCCCTTCTTCGTCCTCTTTGGCTTTGACAAGGACCTCCCATACTCTCTCTTATCCTCAAAGGCGGAACCCATCTACAACATGGATGATTATGTTAAACTAAAATTGGCCAACTTCCAGACAATCCACCAGTATGTCCAATCCACTTTGGCTTCCTCTCAGGAGGACCTGCTGCAGCGCCAACATAAGTCCGCCTCTCCTATCACTATCAATGTAGGCGATCTTGTCTTTGCTCATTCCCATACGCGTTCCTCTAAGTTGGATGACAAATTTACAGGGTCCCACCGCGTCCTCACTCAACAAGGTAACAAATTTCATCTCCAGGACCTGTCCACTAGGGACACCAGATGGGTCCACATCGATGACTTAAAGCTAGCACCCCGTGGCCTCCTGTTGGAAGAGTCACTTACACAACCTCCTGCCCCCTCTTCCCCTCCTCCCATCCCTCAGTCTACCTTGTCTCCACCTATCCCTCAGTCTCCTTCCTCTCCACCTCCACCTGCTCCTTCATCAATCAATCAATATCGGCCAAACTGCGCTCTGCCCATCAACCTCTTCACGACCTCCCCCATTAACTCTACCCTGATTTCTTAGGTACGATGTTAGCGATCTCCCTGCTGGCAGTGCTGACCCTCCTGGGGTCTGGGTCAGGTCAGGACGATGGTGGAGTACGTCCCGGGGCCTTGGTCGGCTCGGGAGGCGAGGTAATGCTTATTGAAGACGTAGCCTCTTTGCGCTACGATCTTGGGCCCCTGGCCGACGTAGCCATTGCCCTACCTGCCTACGCGCACCAGCTCCGCGGAATCAGGAACCATCTCACGGCCCTCATGGGGACACACAACCCGAATGAGTATCTCTATAACCTTTTCCTCCCACTCTCCTGGCAATTACAATACATAAGTAACAGATTCACTGAGCTCAATGACACATTTTCCATTCAGACACCCGTGGGTCGTTCTCGTGTGAAATGAGGTCTCTTCGACTTTGGCGGTGAGATTCTGAGTGGCTTGTTTGGCGTTGCTACAGCCCGTGACATTTCTGGCTTCAAATCTGATCTCACTTATTTAGCTTCAGCCCTAGAATCACAATGCCGAGTTATTAAAATCCAACACACTATGTTACAGAAGCTCACAACCCAACTCAATGAAGTCACGTCCACTCTAAACAATTTCACCGATATCTTACAACGCCACCTTTCAGATCTCAATGTTATCTCTCAGTTCTTCTACCTCAAACTCAACATGGATAATCTCCAACTAGCCACTGACTCTCTCTTGTCTGAAGTCTCTGCCTTGGTTCGTATCCTGGTCGATGCTATCAATGGACGTGTCACTGCCGACTTAGTACCTGTCTCAGCTCTCCGTTCTGTCCTGGAATGGGCTCACTCCATCTTCGGTCTCTCCCCAGTCCTCCCTTACTCCTCCCTTGAATATTATTATCCTGTTCTCGAAGCCACTCTTCTCACCACATACGTCGTCGTCCATATTCCTCTCCGTTCTCCCATAACCTTTAACCTTTTCCACAACATTCCCTTCCCTTTCCGCCTCAACAACTCCTTGTTACAGGTATCTGTTCCTTCAGAATATTTCCTCCTCTTCCATGATCATCTTTCCGTTGCCTTCCTTTCTTCCACAGACCTCCAGCAATGTTCCTCCCTTACTCTGACCTCTCGTCTCTGTGCTGCCCACCTTTTCGCTATCTTCCCTAGCAGTGCTACACCCTGTGAGTCTGCTTTAGTTCGCACCCATTCCATCTACTCGGCCTGTTCTTTTGTCCCAGCTCCTGACCTCCCGGTCCACCATGCTCACATCAACCATGTCCAGTATTTCTTCTTTGCTGTTCCCATCTCTGTCACAATCATGTGTCCTAGTTCTTCGGTTCGATCCGTCCCCGCTAGTGGTCTCTACAAAGCACCTGACTATTGTACCATCAAATCAGAGTCCGTCATCACTTACGCCACTCGCTATCACCAAGCTGTCTGTAATCACTCCTATGACATCTTTCAACCACTTGACATGCCTTCCACCCAACCATCTGCCAACATTACCATCACCTCCCCTAACTTGCGCATGCTCACCTTCCTCAATGACAGTGATTTCATTATGGATCAATTCTCTCTGGCCTTCAGCCGTTCATGGGTTCATCCAACGGTTGTGTTTCCCCCTGTGGTTATCGCTTTCATAGGTTTTCTACTCATCATCTGTGCAGTGCATTGTTGTGTCAGACAAATGGAACGTCGACTCCAGGAAATCAGAGTCGCTACAGGCATAGTACGCCCTACACACGACGTAGAAACTCCCCGTACTTAGTGCCCTCACATTCAGTGACTACCATTGCCATCTAACAATTACCCAAACTGTGAACAGCACCCTGCCTACTAGAAAATGATGGTATTTCTTTAATGCATTACTGAGTGCCAGTGTATCCTACAGAAAATACAAAAAAAAAAAAAGAAGGAAGAACCACAATAGAACTCTCATATCTACTCCTTGTTTATCATGTATCACACTATTATTGTGTAATTCCCATTATGTTTATATATACCTTCGGCCCTTACTGGATTTGTACCTATTAATCCTTGTATATCTTATATGTATATATCCTTCTACTTCCCTCCCCTCAACATGGCCATGTCTCCTCTACTGCCCCTGTATCATACTTATCCCTTGTACAAACCTCCCGGTCCTGCCTTACTATAATAATCAAACCCCATTTAACTCTCGGTGTCAGGAGACATCGTTTCAGCTACCCGGGGGCATAGTGTACCCACTCCACAATATGTCAACCCCCGATGTATATATGTTCCCCCCCAATGCATACATGCCCCCACTAAACTTGCTAGATCAGCACGCTTTCCCACGCCTGAAGACGGCGTTATTGCATCAGTTGATACCAGGCAGCCTAGTCGGGCAGACTATTTTACTGTGAGCTTGTAGTAAACTCCTTATCTAGCTGTTTGTACACGGTATATACAGTATATATATGCTGTATATATATAACCCATTGGATCCCAGGGGTGCTGGGCGAGTCATTGCACTGGGAGGGTACTAAGCGTACCGCCCTCTGCCTATCGGCTCATAGTCGCGAAGCTCATAGGTCCATAAACGGGGGTTCCCTTCTTTATAAAGACCTGAAAAATCCCAGTTCTGTCCAATACTCGGGATACTGGGGTCGAATGATATATATATATATATATATATATATATATATATAGGGTTTTCTTTCAGGCATACTCCCCCACTATCTCTGCTTGTAATAAAAGGCAACTAAAAGGGTTATATATATATATATATATATATATATATATATATATGTAGGGTTTTTTTTTTTTCAAGAATACTCCCCCAGTATCCCTGCTTGTAGTAAAAGGCGACTAAAAGGGTTGGCGGAGGGTTAGTGCCCCTTCCCGGAAAACAACTAACTAAAAAAACAAACAAGAAGCCTCGGACAAGGACTGACCAAACGATGACGACCCAGGACCGGACAAAGGACTTGGTAATGGGTACATGGAATGTAAGAGGAGCGAATGATGAGGTGAAAGAGAGAGATATTGTCCAGGTGCTTGAGAGTGCGAAAGTGGATGTATGTGGAATAACAAACAAAATGGAGAGGAGAAAGTGTGAGAGAATGGGAGTATGGATGGGGTATATGTGCAGGAGTAGGTGAGAATGAGAGGGCAAAGGAAGGAGTATGTATAGTTGTGAGTAAAAGATGGAAGAAGAGCATAAGATGGTATGGATCAGTTAGGTCAAGGATTGTGTGAGTAAAGTTGAAAGTTGGAATACAAATGTTGGCGATTGTGTGTGTTTGTATGCGCCAACGCAAGATCGTGCTCGAAGAGTGAGAGACGAGTTCTGGACAAATGTAGAAGTGTGCATGGAAAAGTTTGGAAGGAATGAGAGAGTGTTTTTGATCGGTGATATGAATGGTAAAGTTGAGAATATGAAGGTGGATGGAATAGTTGGTGAGTGGGGTGTGCCTGCTGAGATAGATGAGAATGAGAGTGCGTTAGTGGACATTTGTGCTGGGAGGGGGTTGGTGATAGCCAATACCCTCTTCAGGCATAAAATGATCCACAGGTATGCATGGCGAGTGATGAGAAGGGTGAGTGTGAACTGAATGAAAGGAAGGCAATGATTGATTATGTGTGTGTGGATGAAAGGATGCGAAGATGTGTAATGGATGCAAGAGCTTATAGAGGTTGGGGGAGTGGATTTTCTGACCGCTACTTGGTGGTGGCCAGAATTAGAATTCAAGTAAGATGGAGGAATAGAAGACGGGCAAGACGAGAGGAAGGAGTAGTTGCAAGGAGAGTGGAAAGGTTACAAGAAGATGAGAAAAAGGCAGAGTATAAGAGAGAAGTGGAGGAACGATTGGGCAAATATGAATTGGAGCAGATGGGAGATGTGGAAGGTGTGTGTAAGATATTTACAGAAGAAATATGTGCAGCATGTGATGTGGTGTGTGGAAGGAAGAGTAGACGGACGGGGGTGCAAGGAACAGCGTGGTGGACTGAAGAGGTGAGACAGGCTGTGGCACAAAAGAAGAAAGCATACAATGAATGGATGAGAAATAGGGGCGTGGAAGAAGGTGAGAGACGGAAGAGAGAGTTATATGTAGAAAGAAAGAGAGAGGTGAAAAGATTATTAAGAGAGAGTAAGAAGAGAGTGGATGAGGAATTTGGAAGGAATTTGAGTGTAAAGTGGAGGGACTGTAAGAAAATGTTCTGGAAAGAGGTGAAAAGATTAAGACAGGGTGGAAGTGAAGTTAGCAGGGGAGTGAAAGATGAAAATGATAGATTACTAGTGGAGAAGGGAGAAAAAGTGAGCAGATGGAGAGAACACTAAGGAATTGTTGAACATAGAGGATGGAAGTAATGCTAGTATAAGTGGCTGGGGAATGGCTGGGAGAAGGAGGGAGGTGAGAAGACAGGAAGAAATCAGTAGGATTGAAGTTGTGGAAGCAATGAAGAAAGTTAAATCGGGGAAAGCCCCAGGAATTGATGGAGTATGTGGTGAAATGCTGAAGCATGGGGGAGAGATAGTAGTAGAATGGATGTGGAAGATGTGCAGATTGGCCTGCGAGGAAGGTAGAGTCCCGGAGGATTGGAAGTCAGGTATAATTATTCCCTTGTACAAAGGAAAAGGGGAAAAAGAAGTATGTGGTAATCATAGTGGCATTTGTCTTCTTAGTATAATAGGAAAAGTGTATGGTAAGATACTTATTGACAGAGTTAGAGAATGAACAGAGAAATTAGTTGGAGAAGAACAAGGAGGATTTAGGAAGGGAAGAGGTTGTGTAGATCAGATATTCATTCTTAGATCTTTAGTGGAAAAGTTTCCAGAGAAGGGAAAGAAGTTTATGCAGCTTTCATGGATTTGGAGAAAGCATACGACAGGGTGGATAGACAAGGATTGTGGAAAGTGTTAAGAATATATGGAGTAGATGGGAAGTTGTTGAATGCTGTGAAGAGTATGTACGATGGTGCGAAGGCTGCAGTGCGTGTGGATGGTGAACTAAGTGAATTTTTCTCTTTGAAGGTTGGGTTGAAACAGGGATGTGTCATGTCTCCATGGTTGTTCAATCTGTACATGGATGGGGTAATAAAAGAGGTACAAGGTAGAGTAGTGGATATTGGAGTAGCCCTGGTGAGAGATGATAGTGTTTGGAAACTCCCTGTATTGTTTTTTGCAGATGATACTGTGTTGTTGAGTGAAGACGAAGAGGAGCTGTAAGGCTTGGTGCATGAGTTTAGGAGAGTGTGTATGAAACGGAAACTAAAGGTGAATGTAGAGAAGAGTAAAGTGATGGGCTTTGAGAGAGGTGAAGTCAGTGAATGTACAGCGAGGTTGGATGTGAGGAATTGGAAAATGTGAGTACGTTTAAGTACTTGGATAGTGTGATGAGGAACGATGGAGGTTTGGAGGGTGAAGTGCTTGAAAGGGTACAGCAGGGAAGAAAGGTTGCTGGTTCTTTCAAAGCAGTGATAAGAAACAGGGAAGCGAGCATGGAAGTGAAAAAGTTACTAGATGACAGTATTGTGATACAAGCTCTAACGAATGGAAGTGAAGCTTGGACGTTTTTGGAAGGACACAAGTCAAGGGTGAGAGCAGTGGAAATGAGTTATTTAAGAGGAGCCTGTGGAGTCATATGGAGAGACAGGCTGACGAATGAGGATATAAAGGAGCGTTGTGGTGTGGATGTGGATGTGATAGGAAGCGTTATGAGGAACACACTGAGGTGGTTTGGCCATGTGGAGAGGATGGAGGGTGAAAGACTGGCGAAGAGAGTGTATGTGAGTGAGGTGGAGGGGGGAAGAGGGAGGGGGAGGCCGAGGATGAGATGGAGGGATGGGGTGGAGAGGTATATGAGAGAGGGGGGTGTGAGTTGGGAGCAGGGCAGTGAAATGGCAGGGGACAGGGCGACTTGGAGGCGATTTGTTTGTGGCCACCCCAAACGGGATTGAGGCGTCTGGCAATATATATATATATATATATATATATATATATATATATATATATATATATATATATATCATCATCATCATCATCATCATCATAAGCCGTTTGAGTGTCCACTGCAAGAACGACTTACCCCAACCGAAGTTGGGACGATGCAGCCTATGTATCTCTACAAAGTGGCTTAGGCTGTGTGGTAGAGATTGTATGCAGGGTGAGAAGAGCTTGTAAATGTGACTGTAATGTTGGGGTGGCTTTGGATGTGCGTGTAGTCTGTGAACCAAGTGTAATCGACCCTCGCAAGCTGACTGGGTGCATGCATACTTTATAGTACACGACACTGGTTCATCCACAGCACCCATTATGTCCCCCAAAGTAGTACGTGGGCAGGAGAACACTCCCAAAGTTTTTTTTACCGTGGCGGGACATGAACCCTGGTTCTCCCTTGTATTAAAACGCACACTCTCTACCAGGTGGCTTAGGCTGTCTAGTAGAGATTGTATGTAGGATGAGAGGTGCTTGTAAGTGTGACTGTAATGTTGGAGTGGCTTTGGAAGTGTGTGTAGTCTGTGAACCAAGTGTAATCGGCCCGCAAAAGCCGACTGGGTGCAAGCATACTTTATAGTACACGACACTGGTTCGACCACAGCACCCCTTACGTCGGCCAGAGCACTTCGTTGCTGGGAGAACACTCCCAAATTTTCTTGCCCTGGTGGGGCGCGAATCCTGGTTCTCCCCTGCACGAAAAGGCACACTTTACCACTGTACCACAGAGGATCTCTCTCTCTCTCTCTCTCTCTCTCTCTCTCTCTCTCTCTCTCTCTCTCTCTCTCTTCAAGTAACAGTGACGCGTCTCTTGTTGAAACGAAGGTTTTATTCAGCAAGATATGAAACAAAGTGAAGTATCTTCCTTTAGTCTCTGGCTCATTCTGAAAAAGCAAGTATAATTTACAGGGAATGTGATAAAAAGTTTGATTAAGCAGGAAGAAAAGACATGCTGCGACAAATAAAAAAAAAATGGTTATAAGCCGGAATGGATCATAGAATAGTTTGAACATTTTAGCCCTTGTTTGCATAATGTATACATTAAGCGTAGAGCGATATTCATCGTGCGTAAATGACGGGGTAGTTCAGTGGTTAGAGATCTCATCAGATTCGCTACAGTAGTCTGATCCCTGGCTAAGGCCTGGAATAGGAGGTGAGTCCTTCCTTTCGCATTGGCCTAAGGCCAGCCTTTAAATAACATGACCCCTGCCCCCTTTGCTCTGCTTTTGAACCGTCTGGTATATGAACCGATTCGTTAGCATGTGTAAGTCGAAACTTTAATAGTTTCAATAGTTTAATAGGTGGGGGAGACAGAGGCTCAATCGGTAGAGAGGTGTCCGGCAGTCCTACCGGAAGCAGGTTCAAATCCCCGCTGGGCAGGGAACAGTTTATGATTTGACTTTCATAAAAAAGCAGACTTTACTGATATACCAGAAGACCTGCCGAGATGTAAAAATACCCCACCTAATACCAATACACCAGACCTATATGAGACAGCCCTAGGATGTATTCAATATGAACGGTGAGTGTTAGCGCCGAAGTGATGACACGTGGAGGTGTATAGTGTGTAGGAGGACTACTGGGCCTCGGGAGCAGGCTGTGAAGCCTATGCCCAGAGTCGAAAAAAAAAAAAAGTAATTCTAGGAGATAATTTTGTACATCATTCGTTTAATGGTGTGATTTATATCAATCTTCTTAATTCTTAGTTTGACCCTTTCTCTCATTCGCATTACTTTTCATTACAGAGGTTTCTTAATATCGATGCTATTATTGTTACTCTGTAATAAGTTTCTTAATAATAAAAGATAACTAAAAGATCTACTGTATATATTTGGTCTGTCATATTACAGTAATACAGCGTCATTTGCGGCAAAATGTCCTCATTGTTTATTGAAACCCCAGTGAATATTATTGTTCTTGCTGTTTTGAGAAATTTTGTATATATTACATAGTTTTTTTTTTTTTTTTTTTTTTTTTAATGTGCCCGACTCTGGGCATAGGCTTCACAGCCTGCTATCAAGGCCCAGCAGTCCTCCTACATACCATACACCTCTACATAGTTGCAATATCTTGTCATCGGACAACTGACGTGCTGTAGTTATACTGCTTAGCTTATTAAAACATGAACTCTTAACACAAATTATTACTTGTATGCCATTTTTAAATCCTGTATGGTGTAAATACTTAACATATTAGTAAGGTACATTCTTTACTTTAGACATTAGTTTAAAGAGGGTTAACGCTGAAGCCTAAACGTCCCAGAGAATATACAATTTTTTTGTCATTGGTTATACCTATTTATTTTATCTGCCTAGATATATAACTTCCTCTTTTTGTACCTATGTACCTAATTATCTATCCACCTACATATATATATATATATATATATATATATATATATATATATATATATATATATATGTATATATATATATATATCAGTTCCCAACTCTGCAAAAGATTTGGTTACACAAGAACCATAGAAATCAGGCTTTAGAATCGCAGCAACCTTAGGACTTATACGATGAGAAATAGTCAAAACAAAAGCGAAGGGAAGTAAAAATAAACAATGTGTAGAATACGGCATACGATGCAGTGGATGCTCGAATATGTACATAGGGGAAACAGGACGTTGAATGGATACAAGGATAGCAGAACACAAAACATGTACAGAGTCACGGAATATCTAATTCCCTAGTGTTACAGTAGATCAGCACAATCATTTGCCCATGTGAGAAGAGGCAACAGTCACTGAGAAAAATGTGAATAAACAAATTACAAAAATTTTGGAAGCAGCTCAAATCTGTCTAAAAAATGTAACTATCCACTAGGAGTGATTTTTTCAGTTTCTGTAAGTATACAGGAGGGTTAGCATTAATGTTGCAATCAAGTTTTTTTTTTTTTAGGATAACGGAATTTTCCTAGAGGTAGCCAATCAGGCTGCGACAAGAGAAGAAGGAGTGAATTTCCAGGAATATAAATGTCTCGGCTCTATAATTTCTTGTTCCAACTCTCGGAAGTTGGGTTCTGTGTAGTCCGAAACGTTAGAGAAAATAGAGAATTCAAGCTGTAACCTGTGTCCCTTCCAACTAATATTTCCATATATCTTTCTTTTTTCTGCTGTCCGTTGTGGTCCCATCCTCTGCCTTTTCTGCGAGAACCTTTGGTAGTCCATCTCAGTACTGTACTCTCTGTTGTGGGTCTCCCTGTGTCTCTCTTACATGTCTTGTGGATCTATGTCTGACTACTTTTCTCGTCAGTGCTGATCCCTGTCTCTCCCGCCTTTTGCTGTGGATCTCCCACTATTCCTTCTGTTGTCTCATGTAGCTCTCTGATTCTTGTACTGTCCCCTTTAGTGCACCCCTTGTTTCTTCTGCTGTATCCTGTGGTGACTTATGTATCTCTCGCACTACGGGCATCATCTCAGTTGCAGTTAATTCTTCTTCATCATTTCCTGTAATTGTCTATCTAAAAAAAAAAAAAAAAAAAATGATAAGTAACGAGGACATCAATCCAAGCGTTGGTTGTTGTCATATATGATTCCACTTCAGTTAGACTGCGCTCACATAGGTTCATCAGCCCTTAAAGAAATCTGACACTCACTGCCTGTTTTGGACAATGATTATCTGGCATCAATGCCGGGAGTTCTGTTTTAGGAGAACCCTGACTCTTTCAAATGATCGTTTGAGACTGTGGATGCTTAGACGACTGTTGACAAGAACTAATTCAGAACAGAGCAATCCTAGCTGCTGTAGCCTATGATCTCAACATGAAATTGTCTCTCATCATCTAACTGAAGAAGTTTAAGATCTCCAGAATCTAGGCACATTGTTTTTTTCTTTCTCGTAGTCATCCTCCCAAATGAAAGACGTCAGGACGGCCCATAATCTACTCAATAACGTTATACTACTGGCTACGTTTGCCGTGATACTGACAGTTGGGATGTAGACAATGTAAGTCGTGGATGGACAGCCTGCATTCCAGCTAGAAAAGCGTAATTGTGGTACTATGAGTCTTGCTTTGTATTTTATAACGTTAGTATGCTACAATTAATCCTCCGTTTACTGCATATAAAATAATCAGTCAATCTGCTTAATGCATGAAAAATGACCTTCTCTTGCTTTTCCAAAAAATAATTTTGAATAGGATGACATCATGAAAAATCAAAGGATTGCTTAATTTATGAAATGAGCAATAACACAGACTAAGCTTGAAACACACACACACACACACACACACACACACACACACACACACACACACACACACACACACACACACACAAATACACACACACACACACACACACACACACACACACACACACACACACACACACACACACACATATGAAAAGATAGGACAAATATGCCATTTCCAGTGGATTTCAGTTTGGTAGGAATGGTTTGTTGTTGTCATCGTCGATTAAGTTCCATCCAGTTGAGTCTCAATTGGTGGGTGTAAATGATCGTTGTATTTGAGAGGAATAATTTATTGTTGTTATGGTCGATTTAGTAGCATCCAGTTACCCCCTGGGGGTAGGTTTATTTTTTCAAGAATACTCCTCCAGTATCCCTGCTTGTCATATGAGGCGACTAAAAGGGTTGGCGGAGAGTTAGTGTCCCTACCAGGAAAACAGCTAACTAAAAAGACGAACAAGAAGCCTCGGACAATGACTGACCAAAAAATGACGACCAAGGACAGGAAAAGGACTTGGTGCGGATCGCGACGTGGAGTGTTAGGGGTGCGAATGATGAGGGGAAAGAGAGAGAGATTGTCCAGGTGATTGAGGGTGCGAAAGTGGATGTATGTGGAGTAACTGAAACTAAATGGAGAAGAGAGAGTGTGAGAGAATGGGAGTATGGATGGGGTATATGTGCAGGAGTAGGTGAGAATGAGAGGGCAAAAGGAGTGTGTATTATTGTGAGTAAAAGATGGAAGAAGAACATAAGAGAGTATGGATCAGTTGGCTCAAGGATTGTGTGGGTAAGATTGAATGCTGGAATACAAATGTGGGTGATTGTGTGAGTGTAGGCGCCAACGTAAAATCATGCAAGCAGAATGAGAGAAGAGTTCTGAACAAATGTGGAAGTGTGCATGGAAAAGTCTAGAAGGAATGAGAGAGTGTTTTTGATTGGTGATATGAATGGTAAAGTCGGGTGTGAAGGTGGATGGAATAGTTGGTGAGTGGGGTGCGTCTGCTGAGATAGATAAGAATGGCAGTGCTTAGTGGACATTTGTGCCGGGAGGGGGTTGATGATAGCCAATACCCTCTTCAGGCACAAAATGATCCACAGGTATACATGGCGAGTGATGAGAAGGGTGGGTGGTGAACTGAATGAAAGGAAGGCAATGATTAATTATGTGTGTGTGGATGAAAGGATGCGAAAATGTGTAATGGATGCAAGAGCTTATAGAGGTTGGGGTAGTGGACTTTCTGACCACTACTTGGTGGTGGCCAGCATCAAGATCCAAGTAAGATGGAGAAATAGAAGAAGGGAAGGACGGGAGGAAGGAGTAGTTGCAAGGAGAGTGGAAAGGTTACAAGAGGATGCGAAAAAGGCAGAATATAAGACAGAACTGGAGGAAAAATTGAGTAAATATGAATTGGAGCAGATGGGGGACGTGGAAGGTGTGTGCAAGATATTCACAGAAGAAATATGTGCAGCGTGTGATGTGGTGTGTGGGGTGAAGAGAAGACGGAAGGGGGTGCAAGGAACTGCATGGTGGACTGAAGAGGTGAGACAGGCTGTGGCACAAAGGAAGAAAGCATACAATGAATGGATGAGAATAGGGGCGTGGAAGAAGTTGAGAGGCGGAAAAGTGAGTTATATGTGGAAAGGAAGAGAGAGGTGAAAAGATTAGTAGGAGAGAGTAAAAAGATAGTGGATGAGGAATTTGGAAGGGATTTGAGTGTAAAGTGGAGAGACTGTAAGAAAATGTAGTGTAACAGGAAAAGTGTATGGTAGGATACTTATTAACAGAGTTAGGGAAATAACAGAGGAATTAGTTGGAGAAGAACAGTGAAGCTTTAGGAAGGGAAGAGGTTGTGTAGATCAGATATTCATTCTTAGATCTTTAGTGGAAAAGTTTCTAGAGAAGGGAAAGAAGTTGTTTGTGGCCTTCATGGATTTGGAGAATGCATATGACAGGGTGGATAGACAAGGATTGTGGAAAGAATTAAGAATATATTATGGTCTAGATGGGAAGTTGTTGAATGCTGTGAAGGGTATGTATGATGGTGCTAAGGCTGCAGTGCATGTGGATGGTGAACTGAGTGAATTTTTTTCTTTGAAGGTTGGGTTGAAACAGGGATGTGTCATGTCTCCATGGTTGTTCAATCCGTACATGGATGGGGTGATAAATGAGATACAAGGTAGGACAGTAGATGTTGGAGTGGCCCTAGTGAGAGAGGATAGTGTCTGGAAACTCCCCGTTCTGTTGTCTGCATATGATACTGTGTTGTTAAGTGAAGACGAAGGGGAGCTGCAAGGCTTGGTGCATGAGTTTGGGAGAGTGTGTACGAAATGTAATCTAAAGGTGAATGTAGGGAAGAGGAAAGTGATGGTCTTTGAGAGAGGTGAAGCCAGTGAATGTACAGTGAGGTTGGATGGTGATGAAATGAAAAATGTGAATACATTTAAGTACTTGGGGAGTGTGATGAGTAAGGTTGGAAGATTGGAGGGTGAAGTGCTTGAAAGGGTACAGCGAGGAAGAAAGGTTGCTGGTTCCTTGAAAGCGATGATAAGGATCAGGGAAGTGAGCATGGAAGTGATAAAATTACTACATGACAGTATTGTGATACCAATTCTAACGTATGGAAATGAAGCTTGGACGTTGTTGGAAGGACACAAATGAAGAATGAGTGCAGGGGAAATGAGTTTTTTAAGAGGAGCCTGTGGAGTTACATGGAAAGACAGGCTGACAAATGAGGATATAAAGGAACATTGTGGTGTGGATGTGGATGTGATAGGAAGCGTTAGGAGGAACACACTGAGGTGGTTTAGCCATGTGGAGAGGATGGAGATTGAGAGACTGATGAGGAGAGTTTATGTGAGTGAGGTGGAAGGGGGGAGAGGGAGGGGGAGGCCGAGGATGAGATGGAGGGATGGGATGGAGAAGTATATGTGTGAGGGGGGTGTGAGTTGGGAGCAGGGCAGTGAAATGGCGGGAGACAGGGTGACGTGGAGGCGATTTGTTTGTGGCCACCCCGTACAGGACTAAGGCTTCTGGCAATAGATAAATAGATAGACAGTTGTGTCCAAATTGGTAGGTGTAATTGATTTTGGTTGTAGTCGGTCTTAATCTGCTACAAAGCCAGGGGGGATCCCATGAGCAATCTCTGCCCGTCAACGGTCCTGGGATACTATTGTATCCGTAGCAGAATCAAATAATTCTCTTTTAAGACTATTTATTACTCCTTACAGGTGTTTGAAGGAGTTATAGTGACGATGATACGTTTTCTTTAATGTCTTACACAATTCTGTTTTGAAAAATCCTTGACTGAGGAATTTACTTGTGATCTGTTGGATTCTTGCAAAGTTTTCCAAATTTGTGCTTGCCTTTCTGACCCGTAGCAATTGAGACGTATACACCGTACGCTGGAACTATAGGTATGTTTCCTGACAAATTTGGGTAAGATACAGTTTCAAAATTTTTTAAATCTCTTTTATTATAGAATTTTGTTGATATAACTTTGTTTTCTATTTCGATATTAATTTCCAAAAAGCTTGCTTGGCAGTGGTCAGTGTTTTCTTTATTTAATACTAGTGCTTCCGGATATATTTCTTTTGTCCTTCGTATTCATTTCTCCATCATTGTTTAAGGGTTTAGATCATCAATGAATCGTCTAGTTTTGTTAAATTTCTTCGCTACTGAATATTGAACTTTTGACATTCTCTTCATCCACCTGAATTCATAACTATATAAGTATAGATCTGCCATGAATGGGACTGGATATGTTCCCATGGGTATTCCTATTCACTGATGAAACTATATTTCCCTAAGTAAAAAAGCAGTTTTCTAGAGGAGTAGACTGTAGCACCAGTCGAACAGGGCAGTACTCCCAAGGTGGATGGCAAGCTGGTGATAGGGAGAGATGGAGCTCCCGTTTCACCAGCCCTCAGGACTTGATCCTGCCTATCTCCCTTTGCTGGATATTTTCTGTGCATTCATTTACATGGAGAGTAGGCCAGCATGCTCCCTCTTAATACCTCTACCTTCAACTGTCTACACCACACTACATGTGCATAACATATCACACCTTCTGTTACCACTCTCTTTAGCAATGGCCGCTGTCATGTTGCTATCAAATGATTGCTATCACCGGCAGGGTGGGGCTGGCGGCACAGGGTCCTCCCGGTCGCCATCAAGCAACTGTTCCGGCAGTGACTGTTGCAATTTCCAGTAATGCTTGTCAGCAAAGTGAAAATGCAGCCTTATTCTTCACCAACATCCGTGGCCTTAGCACAATTTTAAACTCAGTTCATTTTTTCCTTCAGTCCATATCCCCACTGGCCCTTTTCCTCACAGAACCACAAATCTCACTCTCTACTGATAAATCCCCATTTTGTTTTCCCGGTTACCATCTCCTCACAAACGTCCGTAACAAGGGCAGCACCTGTTGTTATATCAAATACCAATATGCAGTTGACACTATTTTAAACTTCACTTCATCCAGTTTTGATTACTCATTATATAAACTAAATTGTCAAAATATTACCAAATATATTTGTGTAGTTTATCGTTCCTCCAGTGCTGCTTCGGAACCCAGTGTATTTGATTCCATATCCACACAGATGAGTAACTTTAACCTTGCCCTTAGGACCGAAATTACCATTTTGGGTGATTTTAACATACATAATGTTGAATGGTTATTGCATTCTGCCAGGACTGACGATGCTGGTCTAGAGTGCGAGCTGTTTGCAGAATCATTTAATCTCACCCAGCTGGTAAAGCAACCAACCAGAATGCCTGATAATCCTGACCATAATGCCCATTTCTTGGATTTATTCTTGACAAATAATCCAGATCAATACAGGATAGAGGTACTGTCACCACTTGGATCCTCCGACCACAATCTCATCAAAGCCTCATTAGTTAACCCTCCTACACCTCCCCGTTCTGCACCTGTCAGGGTGACCCAATGGCACTTTGAAAGGGCAAACTGGGATGGATTTAGAAATTATCTTGCTGACATTTCCTGGCAGTCTTTCTTCTCTAATGATCCCAATTCTACCCAGTCCCACATTTGTGACTTAATACTAGCTGGTATGGATTTATTCATACCAAGTCAACAGTTCACTAAAAGATCGAACTCTCCAAAATGGTTTGATGGCAAATGTGCCAGAGTAAGAGCCCAAAAGTCATTAGCATATAAAACTTAAACTGAAAAACATCTGAATCACTCTCTCAATTTAAAAATGCTAGAAATCACACAAAAGCTGTAATAAATCTAGCTTCAAAAGCAAGCATCAAAACTACTTAACAACCTTAATGACAATATAATATTCTGGTCAACTCGTAATTCTTTCAATAATTACTTTAACAAGTCATCATTGATTCCCCCACTAAAATCTTCAGATGTCAACATAACAAATGACCCGCGTACAAAAGCAGATATTTTTGCCTGTACATTTGCCACAAATTCTACTATAGAGGATGCCAGCCGGAACGTCCCAGTACTAGAACTTGACTCTCTCGAAATTGCCCCACGTAAAATACACACAAGAAACGTAAAATCCATCCTAGACAATTTACCTACCAACAAAGCTACAGGCCCAGATGGAATTCCGCCAATTGTTTTGAAAAGTTGTTTCCCTGAACTTGCCTCTGTTCTAGCTAAATTATTCAGACGTTGCATACGTACTTCTTCATTCCCAATTCATGGAAAGAAGCCAATATCCACCCAGTTCCGAAGAAAGGAAGTTCCTCTGACCCCTCTGATTACAGACCAATAGCTGTCACATCTCTTGGTAATGTATTTGAAACTTTAATTCATAAGCACATTGTTAAACATCTTGATTCCAACAACTTAATTAGTGATAGATAATATGGTTCTCGCCACGAAAGATCCACCATTATCATAATCAATCTCCTGATTCATACCATCCATCAATCAATCGACCTACATGGAGAAACTCATGCAGTAGCTCTTGACATTTCTAAGTTTTCGACAGAGTATGGCACCGTTCCCTGCTGTCCAAACTCCCTTGCTATGGACTAATGTCTTTTGTTCCTTTGATTTCCTCATATCTCAGTGACAGAAAAATAAAAGTAGATGATGTATATTCCAATTTTCACTCAATTAATGCCAGCGTGCTGCAGGGATCAGTTCATATTAACGATCTCTCATCTGTCACCCACAATCCTATCCACTCATATGCAGATGAGTCAATACTACGTAGTTCATTCACACTTAGACACCTATTTACAAAGTCTGATATCTCTAGCTCTAACCCAGTACAGACATCTACATAAATCAAGACTTATTTACGATCAATGAATGAGAACAAAACAACCTTGTCTCATTTAATGCTAGAAAAACTAAATATATACAGTTTACTAATAATTAGATTTTGCCAGATTCGTATATTACCTTCAGTGCTACTAATATTCCCATCTCCAAAGATATTGAAATTCTCGGCGTCTCACTTAACAATGCCCTCAGCTGGACCTCTCATGTTAGATCACTTGCTAAAACCGCCTGAGAGAAACATGGATTATTGTACAGAGTCCGTAACTTCTTCACTGACGAGCAGTTAGCTATAATTTATAAGAGTCATGTGCACTCTCAGCTTGAACATTGCTCACCCTTGTGGAATGGATGTGGAGAGGTTGCATTAAAACAACTAGGCAAAATTCAGAACAAAGCTGTTAGAATTATTAACAACCCTGCCATTACAAATAAACTACCACCCCTAGAAGTAAGAAGGAATGTTGCCTCCCTTGCATTATTTTACAGATATTTTTATGGCAAATGCTCAGACGAAGTTGTGTCCATGGTGCCACTTCTCCAAGGCTTCCCTCGTGCTACACGGGCGCTCATGACTGGAATGTCACTCAGCCATATTGCAGAACTTTTGCCTATCAGAATTCTTTCTTTCCCCGATCTGCGTCTCTCTGGAACTCGCATCCCCAGAGTTGTTTCCCTCCAAACTTCAACCTACAGCTGTTCAAGTCTAACTGTTACAGATATTTTATGAACAGAGGACACCAGTAATCTGGTGTATGGATTATTTTTTTTTATTCGTTTGTTTTTCCTTCCTCTGTTCTGTTATTTAAAAAAAAAGTAATTTGTCATATCTATTATCTGATTCTCTGAGAATGTCAAGTTTTTGCCATCTCTTCTATTTACCCAGTATCCTTCGTGTTCACCTACTGGGATCAAATTCTTATTCAATCCTTTAAAAGCAACTTGCACTGTCCATTCCAACTTCTTTTTTATATCCTCGTGTTCGATCTTCTTGTACAACGTTGAAAAATCATATGCTGCTACGTTTCTTGCATTTCTTTTGTGGTTGATGGAAGCTATATCCTTTCTGCACATTTCTGAGTTATCACTTATCCACATACGGTTAATTCCTGTATATATATTTAGTTTATAAAACACACACACACACACACACACACACACACACACACACACACACACACACACACACACACACACACACGTATATATATATATATATATATATATATATATATATATATATATATATATATATATATATATGTATGTGTGTGTGTGTGGCTCACCGAACCAGAGGGGGCTAAGCGTCAAACTCTGTGAAATTGAGTTTAGCGTGCCAGCAGCATCTTTCATTCTTTTCCTACCTAATAAAATGCATATAACTCTCTCTGGCTCCTTTAAGGTATGCTAAAATCGACCTTATAACAAAGTACCTGGAAGCTGGAATTTCCGTAAAAAATTATTACGTCAGTGATTATTATATCATCAAGGATTATTACATCAAGGTCCCAGGATTTTGTTAAGTCCAGGTGCTGCCAGGCAAGAGTGCGGTCTCTCTGAGTGTGGTGAGTACCGACACTCTCCAAATTATATTATTTATAATTATGTTTATTCCAATGACCATTTTGAGATTATTACGAGCCAATAAAATGGAATTTCGGGTGTTGATTTATTCTATTCTATTCTATATACCTAGGCTGCTTCCCCCAAGGAAAGGGAGGTAGCCGAGACAGGACGACACACTCCCCATTTACTCATCCATTCAAACACATTCATTCGCATCTTAGCCCCAAAGGGAAGAACGGATAGGTCCTCACCGCACCACACCGCACAAGGGTCAACTGCGCAATGCAATCAGTGACATCCGCAGCAGGGCCCGACAGCAGAGCTGGTTTACCCCTGCCACATCATAACAGACTCATCCCCTTACCCGCACCTGACCTGAAATAGCTGATCAGACCAAATGCGGGAGAATATCCCCTCAAGGCTGCGTCATCACTTATTCATTCACAATTGGTCTTCATTTATTTCTGTCATGCACAGCCACTCTTCCTCGCTCAACAGACATCCCTCTCGCATCTAGCACTCTCTTTACACTGTCCATCCATCCTATTCATGGTCTTCCTCTCAGCCTTACACCTCTCACATCAGATCTAGTTATCTTTTTCACCAATCGCTCATTATCCATTCTCTTCATATGCCCAAACCATTGCAACACCCTCTGCTCAACTCTACCAGCCATCTTCCGAACAACTCCAGTTCTCCTTCGCACTTCGTCATTCCGCACTCGATCCATATGTGTCACTCCACACATACTCCTCAGACACCTCATCTCCATTACATTCAAACTTTTCTTCTCTGCTACACCCATATTCCATGTTTCAGCCCCATATAATGCAGTCGGTACCACAACACCCACATACAGCCTTCTCTTTACATCAATTCTTAGCGAACGACATCTAAACACTTTTTTCATTCCTCCCAGCACCTTCCCTACTTCATTTATTCAAAACTTCACTTCAGCATCTACTCTTCCATCCACAGCAACATGTGACCCTAGATATTTAAAACACTCTACCTCCTCAAGCAACTCGCCATTCAAAACTGTATTCATCCCTGTACCATCTACCAACCTAGTACACTTCATCACTTTACTCTTATTCTCATTTACTTTCAATTTCCTCCTTTCACACACACTTCCAAACTCCTCTACCAACTGTCTCAATCTCTCCTCTGAATCAGCCACCAGTGCAGTATCATCTGCAAACAGCAGCTGCTTCAGATTCCACTCTCCACCATCAACATTCACCAGACTCAGACCTCCACCTAAAACTCTTGCATTCACCTCTCTTACAACACCATCCATGTAAATATTAAACAACCAAGGCAACATCACACATCCCTGTCGCAGCCCCACTCTCACAGGAAACCAATCACTCACAGCATTTCCCACTCTTACACACGCTCTACTATTTACATAAAAACTTTTCACCCCTTTTAGTAACCTACCATCAAGTCCATACAATCTTAAAACAGTCCACAAAGCCTCCCTATCAATTCTATCATACGCTTTTTTCTAAATCCATAAATGCCCAAAACACATCCTTGCCTTTCGCTAAATACTTTTCACACACTTGTCTCACAGCAAACACCTGATCCACGCATCCCCTCCCTCTCCTAAAGCCACACTGCTCGTCACCAATCACTCCCTCTGTACCCTCTCTAACTCTCATAATTAACACTCTACCATATACCTTACCTACAACACTCAACAGACTTATACTCCTAAAGCTAGTACATTCATACTTATCACCCTTGCCTTTATACAACGGAACCACACAAGCACATGCCTAGTCAACTGGCACCATACCTTTCACAAAGCACACATTCAACAATCTTACTAACCAGTCAACAATAGTCACTCCACCACCCTTCAGGCATTCCTCAGCACACCCATCCATACCTGCAGCTTTCCCTGTTTTTATCTCCTTTACTGCCTTCCCCATTTCCTCCTTCGTGATCAAAGAATCATTCAACTCTCCCAACACATTTATTCCTTGCACCCTTCCATCCGCCACAATCTCAGCCACCCTTTCCTCCTCTACATTTAACAATCTTTCAAAATACTCTGCCCATCTCTTCCTTACTGCATCCATCTCAATTAACATCCTTCCATCCCCTGCTTTTACTCGTTCATCCTCCCCAGACTCTCCCTTTCACACCCTTTTCACCTCCTTCCAAAACATTTTCTTATTCTGTTGAAAATTCTCTGTCAGCCGCCTACCCCACCTCTCATCTGCTGCCACTTTAGCATCACGCACAGCCCTTCTCGCCCTATTCCTCTTTTCCTTATACCTCTCATATGACATCTCATCCTTCCTCTGCAGCCACACTTCATATGCACCTCTCTTCTCAGCCACAGCCATACTTACTTCCTCGCACCATCATTCACTTCCTTTTCTTACACCACCACCCACACGTCTCACACAACACACCTCTTTCTGATTTATTACTTTATTATATTCTATGAAATACATATTTTGACTTGTGTTTGACCCATCTTTTGGTGAAATTACAAATAACTAGGCTGTATATAATTACGACCTAATTATGACGTGATGATAATTAGCGTCTGTAATATATTAAGAAAGCCTGCCATTTTTTTTTCCTACACATCGTGAGACAACTTCAGTATGATTATTTTTTTATTATATCATATTTTTTGTATCTTCATTGGTTAAAGAGATATCGATCCCACCAAATTCCAGAACTTTAATTGTGTTTTTTGGCTTTTTATAATTGTCCCTTACCCTCATCTGGTTTGGTGGGCCTTTTATATATATATCCCCTCCATGGCCACCAGCATCAAATGACGTTTAGCCGATAAATGGCCGCAGGCGTCATTTGATTGTGGCCTATAAAAAACTGCAAAAAATTATTTGGGAAGTGAATGAATGTTCCGAACGTGTTCAGACTGACCTACACTAAACTCCCATACACCCCACCAAGCAGTTTAGAGCCTGCTGCTGTGATGAGTGGATTTGCAATTTTTTCACTCCTGGCCATGCCTAAACAAGTACAACTACACCCATTATCTCGACCCAGGCAGATAATATCATCTTTGTCCTCTCTTGCAAAACACACAACCACATGTTTACGATTAAAATTAATACAGGCACAAACAAAAAAGACGTGATAAGTGAATAATACATTATTGTCTTGGTATCTTTACCATTTTGCTCAGGTTTGTTGTAATGGTTTCGATCATTCGATACAGCGCGACTTGTAGAAAGCTGTGAAAACTTTCGGGAAGTGAACGAACATCTGGGACATGAGCCTGACCTTTACTTCACCCTCTCGCGTATCATCTGTCAGTTCACCACTTGCTGCCGCGATGGGCGGATGTACGATTTTTTCGTTTGTGGCCACGCATACAGACACATAGTTACACGCATTATCTCAACCAAGACAGAAAATATAATCTTTTTCCTCCCTTGCAAAACACACACAACCACCCTGTTTATGAGACAGCAGCATATATTGCGAAAATAAAAAGGTAAACTGATGGGGTAAGATCAACGTGTTATTACTGAAAAATATACGTTTTTCCCGTCTGTATGTGTATTTATTTCTGCTTTGTCTCTGTATTCGTAATAATTAGACATTCGAATTTTTGAAACTGCATTATGATTCTATTTTTAACCATGCACGAGGTTGCTGAAGAATCACACTATCGTCACCATGAAATAGGATACAAAAACCCACACTGGCAGACGAAAAAAGATGTATTCCAAACAGTTTCGGCGACAACTGTCGCCCTCTTCAGTGGATCTGCAGACCAAGAGTGGTACATACAAATGCTGAGAAGCTGCTTATATGCAGGGTGAGGACACGTTTTCCCAACCACACCTGATGTGACCTCACCAGACTCTCCCTCTACTCTGTCCACGACCTGAGTGAGGGATTACAAGGGGCGACAAGGACTTTGCCACTAATCCTCTCATCACTGGATCTAATTTATACATTCCTTCACTATGGTTAAAATTATTATATCTCTCTTTACATACAGCTTCCACAATCCTACGTTTCTTATAGTTACTACATTTGTACAATATTTGGCTAGAATTCCAGTCGATTCTATGGTCGTTTTCCGAAGTGTGAACGTACACTGCGTTATTTATGTTGCCTGTCTTACAAGCATACTTGTGTTCCTTTATGCGAGTGTCCAAATCCCTTCCAGTTTCACCAATATAAACCAAATCACAGTCTCTACATGGAATTTTGTATACCCCTGCAGTTTCGTTACTAATGGGTTTATTCTTTACCAGCATTGATCTTAAGGTGGAAGTATATCTAAATGCAATGTCCACATCCAAATCATGACTCACAGACTTCACCAAGCTAAGATTTGACACATACGGAACCGTGATGTATGGCTAATTTTGCTGACTCTGTGATGTTGGTCTAGGTACAAAAAAGGCTTTTCTGGCTTTAAAATACGCTTGCCTTATAAACCAACTGGGATATTTTAGATCTAAAAATATTTTCCATGTCTTGGTGTTTTCCGTATCCAGATGTTGGGGACTACTAATTCTGAGTGCTCTAAGGAACATAGAAGAAATAACTTACATTTTAGTGGAACTGTGGTGATATGAATAATAATGTATATACAAATTGCACTGAGTTGGTTTCCTGTATACAGAAAAGCTAAGTGTCCCAAGTTTATTCCTGTGCACAAATACATCAAAAAATGGAGGGGAACCATTATTTTCCCATTCAACTTTAAATTTAATTGAGGGAACCAGTGCATTTAATTTGGTAAGAAAATCGTCAAAGTTAGCGTATATGTCTGGCCAAAATGAAAACACATCATCAACATACCTATACCAAATTAAAATTTGAGGAGATATGGTGGTAAGAAGGTTGGGTTCAAAATACTTTCCATCCACAGGAGTATCCTTTAATTTTCTTACAATGTCCAACTCAGTCCTATATGATTATTGTACATACTTGGGGTTTCATTCGCTCGGGATTTATCTTCGAAAGCTCGTATTACCTCTCTTGTAAAATTTACTTCGAAGATTAAGCCAACTCTGAGCCTCCTTTACTCATGCATAGTTGTAGACTTTATACAATAGTTTACTTCGCCCCTGTGTTGAGTACACCTCTCATGCGTGGGGAGCCTCCCCACATACAGCTCTTCTCAGCATTGTGGAGTCAAAGGCTTTTCATCTCATTATCTCTCCTCCTCATAAAGCCTCCCTTCAACCTCTGTCTCTTTCGTCGCATTATTACACCTTTATCTCCTCTCTGTCATTACTTCAATGGTCACTGGTCCTCTGAGCTGTCTGCCTTTATCCTTCCACCAGTACTGCAGGTGCGTAGCACCCATCTAATAGCAAACTTTCATCCCATTTCTGTTCTGTTCTCTATTGCAAGAGTTTGCCGTTAATCCCAGTCCTTCATGTATGCAACAGGTGAGCTATGGAACTGTCTTCTTCTCTTTGTATTTCCTACTGCCCTTGATCTCAAGTCTTTTCAAAGTAATGTGCCCAGGCATCACGAAACAAACGGATCTTGAATTTGGCTCTGTTAATTTGAGTTTATTATTTTCCTCTAAGGAGCAGTCTCGTGGGCCTCTGGTCTTTAGTTCCTTCTTCCTAGGATGAAGAAAAAAAAAATATGACTTGGTACTGGAACAAACCAATCTCCTGTTATGATAAATTCTAACGGAGAAATATCTTCATTTTGAACTTAATCGAGATGCTGAAGATCCAGTTATAAAGATGTAGCCATACAGATAAGTGTAACAAGATGTGTGATGGATGCTAGAGCATATAGAGGTTGGGGGAGTGGACTTTCTGATCACCACTTGGCTGTGGTCAGAATCAAGGTCCAAGTAAAATCGAGAAATAGAAGGGAAGGATGGGAGGAAGGAGTATATGCAAGGAGAGTGGAAAGGTTACAAAGGGATGAGAAAAAGGCAGAGTATAAGAGAGAAGTGGAGGAACGATTGGGTAAATATGAATTGGAGCAGATAGGGGACGTGGAAGGTGTGTACAAGATATTCACAGAAGAAATATGTGCAGCTTGTGAGGTGGTGTGTGGGGTTAAGCGAAGACGAAAGGGGATGCAAGGAACAACATGGAGGAATGAAGAGGTGAGACAGGCTGTGGGACAAAAGAAAAAAGCATATAATGAATGGATGAGAAATAGGGGCGTGGAAGAAGGTGACAGATAGAAGAGAGAGTTATATGTAGAAGGGAAGAGAGAGGTGAAAAGATAGAGTAAGAAGAGAGTGGATGAGGAATTTGGAAGGAGTTTGAGTGTCAAGTGGAGGGAATGTAAGAAAACGTTCTGGAAAGAGGTAAAGAGAGTCAAACAGGGTGGCAATGAAGTTAGCAGGGGAGTGAAAGATAAAAATGGTGGATTACTAGTGAAGAATGGAGAAAAAGTGAGTAAATGGAGAGAACACTTTAATGAATTGTTGAACGTAGAGAATGAAAGTAACGCGAGTATAAGTGGCTGGATAATGGCTGGGAGAAGGAGGGAGGTGAGAAGGCAGGAAGGAATCAGTAGGATGGAAGTTGTGGGAGCACTGAAGAAAGTCAAAATAGAGAAAGCCCCAGGAATTGATGGAATGTGTGGTGAAATGCTGAAGCATGGGGGAGAGATAGTAGTAGAATGGATGTGGAAGATATGCAGTTTGGCCTGGGAGGAAGGTAGAGTCACGGAGGATTGGAAGTCAGGTATGATTATTCCCTCGTACAAAGGGAAAAGGGGAAAAAGAAGTCTGTGGTAATCGTAGGGGTATTTGTCTTCTTAGTGTAACAGGAAAAGTATACAGTAGGATACTTATTGACAGAGTTAGGGAAATAACAGAGGAATTATTTCGAGAAGAACAGGGAGGCTTTAGGAAGGGATGAGGTTGTGTAGATCAGATATTCATTCTTAGATCTTTAGTGGAAAAATTTTTAGAGCTGGGAAAGAAGTTGTATGTGACCTTCATGGATTTGGAGAAAGCATATGACAGGGTGGATAGACAAGGATTGTGGAAGGTATTAAGAATATATGGAGTAGATGGGAAGTTGTTGAATGCTTGGAAGAGTATGTATGAGAGAGTTAAGGCTGCAGTGCGTGTGGATGGTGAACTGAGTGAGTTTTTCTATTTGGAGGTTGGGTTGAAACAGGGATATGTCATGTCTCCATGGTTGTTCAGTCTGTACATGGATGGGGTTATTAAAAAGATACAAGGTAGGGTAGTGGATGTTGGAGTGGCCCTAATGAGAGAGGATAGTGTCTGGAAACTCCCTGTACTGTTGTTTGCATATGATACTGTGTTGTTAAGTGAAGACGAAGGGGAGCTGCAAGGCTTGGTGATGAGTTTGAGAGAGTGTGTAAGAAACGGAATCTAAAGGTGAATGTAGAGAAGTGTAAAGTTATGGTCTTTGAGAGAGGTGATGTCAGTAGATGTACAGTGAAGTTGAGTGATGAGGAAATGGAAAATGTGAGTATGTTTAAGTACTTGGGTAGTGTGATGAGTAAGGATGGAAGTTTGGAGGGTAAAGTGCTTGAATGGGTGCAACAAGGAAGAAAGCTTGTTGGTTCCTTGAAGGCAGTGATAAGAAATAGGGAAGTGATCATGGAAGTGAAAAAGTTATTACATGACAGTATTGTGATACCAACTCTGACCTTTGGAAGTGAAGCTTGGACGTTGTTGGAGGGACACAAGTTAGGAGTGAGAGCAGTGGAAATGAATTATTTGAGAGAAGCCTGTGGAGTCACATGGAAAGACAGACTGACAAATGAGGATGTGAAGGAGCGTTGTGGTGTGGATGTGGATGTGATAGGAAGCTTTAGGGGAAACATATTGTGGTGGTTTGGCCATGTGGAGAGGATGGAAGTGAGAGACTGACGTGGAGAGTGTATGTGAGTGAGGTGGAGGGGAAGAGAGGGAGGGGAAGGCCAAGGATGAGATGGAGGGATGGAGTGAAGAGGTATATGAGAGAGGGGTGTGTGTGAATTGGGAGCAAGGCAGTGAAATGGCGGGGGACAGGGTGACGTGGAGGCGATTTGCTTGTGGCCACTCCGTATAAGAGGTTAAGGCGTCTGGCAATAGATAGATAAATAGAAAACCATTCTGTATCAGCATGTTTCTCTTTTCTTGCCGAGATGTTTATCAAACGAATATCATTATGTATTTCTCACCTCAGTGCACAAATGAAGCCGTCAAAGAAGCTGAGGAATCCTATTCAGAGCTTTACAGAAACAATTATGTGGTCACTCCAGGATAGAGAAACGATGGATACAGTCGTTCCTTGCGTTATGTTAGATGAAGTACAGAACGCGTTGATAGAAATGAAGGTGAAGGAATGGTAAGGTATTGCTGCCAATCATATTAAGGATGCAAGTGGTTTTGTATTAAATGAACTGGTAAAGTTATTTGCGGAATGCTTAGAACATCAAGCTATATCCAGACTTCGGGAAAATGTGTCTACGTTTCTGTTTTACAAAATGGGGGTTGGCAACTTAGCAGTTACATGAAGAATAAGCAACTACCATAATGACAAAAGAGATAATTATAATACTGTGTCTATCCTTTTCCGAAAAATGGATTTAAATGGTAGACTCTAGCGAAATCCTGTTTTTTTTTTTTTTTTTTTTTTGCCAAAACTCTCGTTTCTTCGCTGTATTTTTTCATTGTCATCATCTGGACCTGACTGAACTGCCTGCCCAGATATACGAATTCCCAATTACACTGCAGTCCTTCATCCCTTATATGTACTGAACCGGAACTGACAAATCTATTGAATATTTTTTACTTCATATTATCTGCTTCAGACTCTCCTTATTTAGGTCGCCCATCATTTCTTTTAGTTCCTCCTGATGGTCTGAAAAGGACTATGTCATCTGCAAATCCAAGACTATTCATTCACTCACCATATTTGGCAATTCAGCTGCCACCCCAATATAAATTTCTTAAAACTTCCTTTAGGTACGCAGGAAATAACTTGGGTGAAACTGTGTCTCCTTCTTTTTACTTCTTTCCTTAATGGTATTATCTAGCTATTCTTAGGCAGTTTTATTATGGCTGAGCCTTCTCAATATCTTCTAGAACTTCAACATACACTCCTAAGGCTCTCCGACACTTCTTGAAGCTTGAAAATCATTACATTTGTGAATTTTGCTTCCTTTCCATCTCCATCCTGGACAAGTGCCGTGTACTGTAGGGCGTATCATGTTCACTAAAGTGTGAATTTAAAGTTTGGCAGTATGTATTCCTGTGTAAAATCAAATTTTAGGAGGGCTTCTTTCTCTTGAACTTTTGCTAAAAAAACAAGTTTAAGTATTCAATTTCCCATTTTTCGTTTTCTGGTTAGGTACAGACTGGGCAAGACTTATTCTGTAGCACATATATAGCACATCTTTTCAGGCTTCTGGCCTTTGGTTTCCTCGTCACTGCATTAAAAAAAGAAAAACATAATTTTCTTACTAAAACACTAAAAAACTGCAATACTAAAACACTAAATACTGCAATACTAAAACACTAAAACACTGCAATACCCTTTTCTGTATCCTCCTACTTTCTCTATACTCATTTCAAAGCCAAAGGTGGCTGTTGTGTATATATACGCAACGACTTATCTTGCTCTCGTGTTCCTGAACTTGATTCTTCTGAATTCTCCACACTCTGGCTTCGGCTTTCCTGTCATTCTCTGACTAAATATATCTGTGCTGTTTACTTATCACCTAATTCTACTGACTATCAAAAATTCTTCGACTATCTTACTTCTACGATGGAACACATTCTATCCATTTCTCCTTTCTCTGAAATCTCCATTCTTGGAGATTTCAAGGTTCACCACCACCTTTGGCTCTCCTCTCCTTTCACGGATCCACCTGGTGAACAAGCCTACATCTTTTCTATCCTTAATGACCTAGAGCAGCTTGTACAGCACCCTACCCGTATCCCTGACCGCCTTGGAGAGAGCTCCAACATATTTGACCTCTTATTTACAACTAATCCTTCTGCTTACTCTGTTAATCTTTTCTCTCCGTTGGGCTCCTCCGATCACAACCTTATTACCTTAACCTGTCCTATCACTCCGGTACGGCCTGTGGACCCTCCAGTGAAACGTCGTCTGTGGCATTTTGGAGCCGCGGATTGGGAGGCCCTCAGGCAGTACTTCTTTGATTTTCCCTGGAATGATTATTGCTTCCATGGCCGGGAGACATCTGAATGTGCCTTGCGCATTACGGAGGTTATTCTCTCGGGCATGGAAGCATACATTCCTTTCTCATATCCTTTGACTAATGCAAGAAAGCCTTGGTTTAATCACGCTTGTTCTAATGCTGTCCGCAACAAGGAGAGGGCCTACAAAAGGTACCGGAGCCAACCCACCCCTGAATCACACCATCTTTACGTTTCTGCCCGGAATCGTGCTAAGTCTGTTCTTCGCTCTACTAAAAATAATTTCATCCATACTAAATGCTCTCAACTCTCCGACTCGAATTCTTCCCGCTCCTTCTGGCATCTTGCCAAAAATCTTTCTAACAACTTTACCTCATCGTCCTTCCCTCCTCTTTTGTACTCTGATGGTTCTGTAGCTGTTTCTTCTACTGATAAAGCAGATCTCTTCGCACAGACTTTCTCCTCCAATTCTACCTTAGACGATTTCGGTGCTGTTCCTCCATCACTTCCCCCCTCTGACTTCCTCATGGCTGACATTAAAATTTCTTCAGTTGATGTACTTTCTGCCATCACTGGCCTCAGTACTAACAAGGCATATGGGCCTGATGGGGTCCCTCCTGTTGTTCTCAAGAACTGTGCTTCTGTGCTTACACCCTGCCTAGGCAAACTCTTTCGCCTTTGTCTGTCAACTTGTACCTTTCCTTCTTGCTGGAAGTTTGCTCTCATTCAGCCAGTCCCAAAGAGGGGTGACCACTCCCAACCCTCCAACTATCGTCCAATTGCTTTAACGTCCTGTATTTCAAAAGTTTTCGAGTCAATTCTTAATAGAAAAATTTTAAGGCATCTTTCCTATCACAACCTTCTTTCCGATCGTCAGTATGGGTTCTGTCAGGGACGCTCCACTGGCGATCTTCTCACCTACCTTTCAGACTCCTGGTCATCCTCCTTTCGGGACTTTGGCGAAAGCTTTGCCATTGCACTTGACATCTCAAAGGCTTTCGGTCGAGTCTGGCATAAATCTTTGATTTCCAAACTGCCCTCCTACGGTTTCTATCCTTCTATCTGTGCCTTCATCGCTAGCTTCCTTTCTGGTCGTTCTATGGCCGCTGTTCTGGGCGGCCATCGTTCTTCTCCAAGATCTATCAACAGTGGTGTTCCTCAGGGCTCTGTCCTATCACCAACTCTCTTCCTTTTATTCATCAATGATCTTCTAAGCTGTACATCTGGCCCTGTCCACTCATGCGCTGACGACTCCACCCTTCACCTTTCCATTCGGTTCCCGCAACGCCCATCTCAACAGTTACTTCAACAAACAGGGGATGGGGCTGTGGCACACCTGATGTCTGATTTGGCTCGTGTCTCTGACTGGGGTAAAAATAATATGGTTGTCTTTAATGCATCTAAGACTCAGTTCTTACACCTATCAACCCGACAAAATCTTCCACAGGTATACCCACTAATGTTTAATAATATTCAGCTTAATCCTGCATATCCTTGAACATGCCTGGGGTTTCATTTACTCGGGACTTATCTTGGAAATATCATATTACATCTCTTGTGAAATCTGCTTCCAAGAGGTTGGGTGTGCTAAGCCGACTCCGCACTTTCTTCACCCCTGCACAATTGTTGACTCTATACAGGGGTTTTGTCCGCCCCTGTGTGGAGTGCAACTCTCATGTGTGGGGAGGCTCCCCACATGCAGCTCTTCTCAATGGGGTGGAGGCAAAGGCTTTTCGTGTCATTAACTCTCCTCCTCATGCTGACTCCCTTCAACCTCTGTCTCTTCGCCGCACTGTTGCATCTTTATCTCTTTTCTATCACTACTTTAATGGTCACTGCTCCTCTGAACTCTCTGCTTGCATTCCTCCACCTCTACGACGGGCGCGTAGCACCCGTCTGGCAGCAAACTCTCATCCTTTTTCTGTCCAACTCTCTAATGCAAGAGTTGACCGTTACTCCCAGTCTTTCATTTGTGCAACAGGTCAGCTCTGGAACTGTCTCCCTCTGTCTGTGTTTCCTGCTGCCTGTGATCTCCAGTCTTTCAAACGCAGTGTGTCCAGGCATCTCAAAATGATCGGATCTTGAATTTGGTTGTGTCCCCCCCCCCCTGTGGCGGGGGGGACACAACCTGGCCGCACTATGGGGTGGTACTACTACTCTGCGGCAAGGTTGTGTTAGGAAGAATACTGCCACCGTATTCTCTGCGTGTCGTAAAAGGCGACTAAAAGGAGCGGGGTGAGGGGACTAGGGACCCCCTCCTCTGTTTTTTAGTTCCTAAAAAGAGACAGGCCAGAGAAAGGGATGGGGGATGGAGTTATCCCCGTACCCTGAAGATTGGGTCTATGAATGTGCGTGGATGTAGTACAATTGAGGCTAAAAGGGAGGAGATTAGGAGAATGTTTGTGAGAAGAAAGTTGGATGTGTTAGCTTTGAGTGAAACCAAGATGAAAGGGAAGGGGGAATCTATGTTTGGAAGTGTGAATGGAAGATTGTCAGGTGTTGATAGAGGAAGGGCAAGAGAAGGTGTGGCCTTGTTAGTGAGTCCGAAAGTACAGCAGTGTGTGATTGAATGGAAGGAGGTGTCATCGAGACTGATGTGGGTGAAAGCGAAATTTGAACGTGAGTTGTGGGTGTTTGTGAGTGCATATGGGCCTGGTAGTGAAAGGGATGAACAAGAGAGGGAGTCTTTCTGGAATGATGTTGATGAGTGTCTGCAGAGTTTTGGAGCGAATGTGAATGTGGTAATGATGGGAGATCTGAATGCTAGAGTGGGAAATGTAGCAGTTGAAGGCGTAGTTGGTATGCATGGTGTGCCTGGAAGAAATGAAAATGGGGAACGAATGATAGCGATGTGTGTTGAGCGAGAGATGGTGATTGGGAATACGCTGTTTGAGAAGAAAGATATTTATAAGTATACATGGGTGAGACAGGAGGGTGGAAGGGTTGTTGATAGAGCCTTGATGGACTATGTGGTTGTGTCTAGGAATGTAATAGGAAGATTGTTGGATGTGAGAGTTCTGAGAGGGGAGGGTGGAGGTATGTCTGACCACTACCTGGTGGAGGGAAAGTTAAGAGTAGGTAAGAGATGGGTGAGAGGTAGGAGGGTTAGGTGTGGCAGGGAGGTTTTGAAAGTGAGTGAGTTGGATAAAAGAGAGAAAAAGATAGAGTATCAGGAGAAATTGAAAGATGAGTGGAACGCAGTGAAAGATCGGGAAAATGGCAGCGTGGAGGAGGAATGGCAGTTGTTTATGAGTGCTGTGGTGGGGCATGCAGAAGAGGTGTGTGGTGTGAGACGTGTGGGTGGTGGTGTAAGAAAAGGAAGTGAATGGTGGTGCGAGGAAGTATGGCTGTGGCTGAGAAGAGACGTGCATATGAAGTGTGGCTGCAGAGGAAGGATGAGTTGTCATATGAAAGGTATAAGGAAAAGAGGAATAGAGCGAGAAGGGCTGTGCGTGATGCTAAAGTGGCAGCAGATGAGAGGTGGGGTAGGCGGCTGACAGAGAATTTTCAACAGAATAAGAAAATGTTTTGGAAGGAGGTGAAAAGGATGCGAAAGGGAGAGTCTGGGAAGGAAGAACGAGTAAAAGCAGAGGATGGAAGGATGTTAATTGAGATGGATGCAGTAAGGAAGAGATGGGCAGAGTATTTTGAAAGATTGTTAAATGTAGAGGAGGAAAGGGTGGCTGAGACTGTGGCAGATAGAAGGGTGCAAGGAATAAATGTGTTGGGAGAGTTGAATGATTCTTTGATCACGAAGGAGGAAGTGGAGAAGGCAGTAAAGGAGATGAAAACAGGGAAAGCTGCAGGTATGGATGGGTGTGCTGTGGAATGCCTGAAGGGTGGTGGAGTGACTATTGTTGACTGGTTAGTAAGATTATTGAATGTGTGCTTTGAGGAAGGTATGGTGCCAATTGACTGGGCAAGTGCTTGTGTGGTCCCGTTGTATAAAGGCAAGGGTGATAAGTATGAATGTACTAGCTTTAGGGGTATAAGTCTGTTGAGTGTTGTAGGTAAAGTGAATGGTAGAGTGTTAATTATGAGAGTTAGAGAGGGTACAGAGGGAGTGATTAGTGATGAGCAGTGTGGCTTTAGGAGAGGGAGGGGATGCGTTGATCAGGTGTTTGCTGTGAGACAAGTGTGTGAAAAGTATTTAGCGAAAGGCAAGGATGTGTTTTGGGCATTTATGGATTTAGAGAAAGCGTATGATAGAATTGATAGGGAGGCTTTGTGGACTGTTTTAAGATTGTATGGACTTGATGGTAGGTTACTAAAAGGGGTGAAAAGTTTTTCTGTAAATAGTAGAGCATGTGTAAGAGTGGGAAATGCTGTGAGTGATTGGTTTCCCGTGAGAGTGGGGCTGCGACAGGGATGTGTGATGTCGCCTTGGTTGTTTAATATTTACGTGGATGGTGTTGTAAGGGAGGTGAATGCAAGAGTTTTAGGTGGTCTGAGTCTGGTAAATGTTGATGGAGGAGAGTGGAATCTGAAGCAGCTGCTGTTTGCAGATGATACTGCACTGGGGTCTGATTCAGAGGAGAGATTGAGACAGTTGGTAGAGGAGTTTGGAAGTGTGTGTGAAAGGAGGAAATTGAAAGTAAATGAGAATAAGAGTAAAGTGATGAAGTGTACGAGGTTGATAGATGGTAGGGGGATGAATATAGTTTTGAATGGTGAGTTGCTTGAGGAGGTAGATTGTTTTAAATATCTAGGGTCACATGTTGCTGTGGATGGAAGAATAGATGCAGAAGTGAAGTTTAGAATAAATGAAGTAGGAAAGGTGCTGGGAGGAATGAAAAAAGTGTTTAAATGTCGTTCGCTTAGAATGGATGTAAAGAGAAGGCTGTATGAGGGTGTTGTGGTACCGACTGCATTATATGGGGCTGAAACATGGAATATGGGTGTAGCAGAGAGGAAAAGTTTGAATGTAATGGAGAGGAGATGTCTGAGGAGTATGTGTGGAGTGACGCGTATGGATCGAGTGCGAAATGATGAAGTGCGAAGGCGAACTGGAGTTGTTCGGGAGATGGCTGGTAGAGTTGAGCAGAGGGTGTTGCAATGGTTTGGGCATATGGAGAGAATGGATAATGATCGATTGGTGAAAAAGATAACTAGATCTGATGTGAGAGGTGTAAGACTGAGAGGAAGACCACGAATAGGATGGATGGACAGTGTGAAGAGAGCGCTGGATGCGAGAGGGATGTCTGTTGAGCAAGGAAGAGTGGCTGTGCGTGACAGAAATAAATGGAGAGAAATTGTGAATGAATAAGTGATGACGCAGCCCTGAGGGGATATTCTCCCGCATTTGGTCTGATCAGCTAGTCAGGTCAGGTGCGGGTAAGGGGATGGGTCTGTTATGATGTGGCAGGGGTAAACCAGTTCTGCTGTCGGGCCCTGCTGTGGATGTCACTGATTGCATTGCGCAGTTGACCCTTGTGCGGTGTGATGCGGTGAGGATCTGTCCGTTCTCCCCTTTGGGGCTAATGTGCGAATGAATGTGTTTGAATGGATGAGTAAATAGAGAGTGAGTCGTCCTGTCTCGGCTACCTCCCTTTCCTTGGGGGAAGCAGCCTAAGTATATAGATAGATAGATAGATTGTATTTTGTTTTTCTCTTGGAGGGAACTGTTACTGCGGGCTCATGGACTTTGGTTCCTTCTTCCTCGCATAAAAAAAAAAAAAAAAAAATCTAAGATGTTGCTAGATTTTTATTGTGATAATTTCCATGTTTCAGTTACACAGCTTGGTGTTGATTGTGTAGCCACCATGGCTAAGCAAGGACCAAAGACAAAAAAAAGTTCCAGCTCAAAGCTGCGTGATCTGGTGGGTCCAGGCAATGAATTCCTTCGTACAGAAGTTCCCACGTGGAGAGCTGTAAATCAAAGAGGAATGCTTCTGCAAGAAGAGAAGCCGCCTCATGAGGATATGACAAGAGCACGGTACTCTCTGCAAGATTTGGCTAAGGACTTGGCATCACTGGTGGTAGCACAGTGGTGCAAAAGCAATGCCAAATTCCTTCCTCCTGTAATAATTCAAGAGAGATCCATTGCCAGGAAAATTCTTCTCATGTGAAAGGAAATGACTGACACAGTGAATGGCAGGGTGATTGCTACGTTGAGACAGAAGAGAATATCAGTACTTGGCACACTGTTTGACTTAACAACCTGCAGACATGAGATTACGCTCTGTGGAAGTGAAGCATCTGGCTGCTCTGGCTGTGCTGCTAGAGTTCATGTCAACTGTGACTGTCCTCTGCCTCAAAAGTTTCCAAAGTGGAGCTGGAGTGGCTCTATTGCCAGAGGATCAAAACCTCAGAACATTTTATCTTCCAGATGGCAAATCCTGATGTCAAGGAAACATTGAAGCAAGTACAGGCTCCTAAAAGGAAGGAAAAAGAGCAGAAAGCAGCTGAAAAGAGAAAGGGAAAAGTGAATAAGAAAAGGAGCTAATACTTGGGGATGTTGATGAGGATGAGGATAAACATGGGGCGACTTCCTTGAAGGAGTCGCCAGAAAGTCCAACACCTACTGCTGACAGATTTTTCCAGTACTCCACGAGGCACAAGTGCCAGTGCCAACACTGGCAAAGTCTCTACCTCTGCCAAGAGGAGCTACATGGATATTTCAAACACTGCTGTGGCTGTAATTAGGTTTAAGGTACCAAACACTCTTGAAGCAGCCATTGCAACTGGTTTCTTGACGGATCTTTTTAAAGTTGGCCATCTATCTGCTGATAAGGCATATCTAGCTATTGACAAGATGAAGATGTGGAGGGGCAAGAAGTCTATAATCGCTGCCTCGGTGGAGATCCTGGAGAAAAAGGACAAAGGGAAAGATCCAGGTACTTTAGTTTGATGGAAAACAAGATAAGAAGACAAAGATCATGAGGTACAATGAAGAAATTGGCCGCTTCCATCCTGATACTACAACCGAAGAGCACTATAGTGTCACATGGAAACTTGAGGGAAAGTATCTATTCCATTTTACACCAGAAAAACCTGAAGGAAATGAGAAACCTGCACTTAAGGTAGCTGAGGCTCTGTTTGATTGGATTAGTGCTCATAGTGCTAAAGATACTCTTGTGGTCCTTGGTGGTGACTCCATCAACACAAACACAGGACCTGATGGAGGCGCTATCAGTCACATGGAAAGACTGTTAAGTCACAAGTGTCACTGGTTGATATGCCAGCTGCACATTAATGAACTCTGTCTCAGGCACATAATTATTAATCTAGATGGTCCTTACACTCACAAGTCTGAGTTCAGTAGCCCAACAGGAAAACTTTTGGAGAAGATCAGTGACATACCTGTCAATTTTAGATTCAAGACACTGCCAGAAGATAAAACTGAACTTCCAGAAGCCATTGTACAGAACCTTTGCACTGGCCAGAAGAAATGCTATCTACTAATCAAAGTTCTAAAGACAGGAAAGTTATGCAAAGAAGTTGCTAGTCTACAGTGTGGCCTACTGAATCAGTCACGCTGGGTGACTACAGGTGAAGCTCTGCTGATGCTGTGGATGAGGCAGGATGGTTTGAAGGGAAATGAGCTGAAGAAGCTATAGGTCCTGGTGAAGATTTGTCTGGACTTCTATATGAAGATGTATTTTGAGACAGAGGTGAAGCACCACATGAAGTATGGACCTCACCATATTGTGACAACTCTGAAACTCCTGAGAAACCAGACTTCTGAAGTATAGAAAGTGATTACTTCTACATTAGTAGGTGGAGCATACCATGCTCACAGTGAGAACATCATTGCCTCTCTCCTGCGCAGTGAGGGATCAAGAAAATAAGAGGTAAGTCTGAGTATGGAGACATGAGTCTGAGAACTCACAGAAACCCTACAGTGAAACTTAATGCTACCTCTCCAATTACTCTGATTGACTGGAATAAGGAGAAACTGTATGAGCCAGTGTTCACCTGTAAAATGTCAAGAGAAGAAGTTGAGGACCTTCTCAGGTCTCGACTTCAAGTTGAAAACTTCTCAGTTCACACTCAAAGCTGTGAAGGAGCAGTCCAGGAAGTTTCAGCTACAGGTCATGAAGTGTATGGGCATGAGAGAAGAGATGGTTTTGTTCGTGCCAGGATCGATCACAGAAAAATGTTGCCAGTTTTTAAGTCAAAGCAAGGCATTAGGAACATATTTTAGCTTTCTACGAGAAATACAAGACATATGAAGATATTTTCAGCAAAAAAAGATCTCAGAACTTTCAGTTAACTAGAATATTAAAAGGTGAAAGAGGGACTTACCAGTACTAGACAAGAATTTAAAAAAAAAAAAAAAGTTGAACGCCACAGCAGCTTGCGGAAAAGTGGGGGCAGCTTCCACCACACTCATTGATGCCGATATTAAAATAAACAAAAATTGGTGGAGACGTTAAAAAATAATAATAAAAAGTCCTACCTGGTGACAGGAGGCTAAAAATCTTATATTTCATAGTTTAGGGACATATTGGGGTTTTCTGTTTATTTCAGTGGTTATGAATAATATAGGATGATCTTAAACGGGTCCAGACCTACCCTCAAGAAATGCTTAAAGGTGTGTGTGATGAGTATGCACAATAATATCATTTAGGCTAGCAAGTTTTCAAATTGTCAAAAATCAATTTTTTATTGAAGCCATTTTGAACACCTGAATTAAATTTTTCGCAAAACTTGGATAAGACAAATCCTTCTTAAAATTCATTTTACGTAGGAGTACATACTGCCAATTATGAAAATCCAAGTTTTTCATTATTCGGCATTAGTATGATACACCTTAGTGTACTGCCAGCTATGTGGAATGGAGAAAAGAGCATTCATGTCAGAAAATTCCACCAGCGACCTGTAATTCGCAAGGGTTTTTTAATTAATTCTGATTATCAAAAAGGTATTCGCAGCGGTTTACTCACATCAATAATTGTTTTTTTTTTTTTTTTTAAGTGAAACGAGAGTGAGTAATATGCTTTGATCAGGGCGAGAGTGTGTGTGTGTGTGTGTGTGTGTGTGTGTGTGTGTGTGTGTGTGTGAGCACGGGCACGTGAATGTTTTTATAATAGCCTGTACGGCAAAAAAAAAAAAAAAATCTAGTTTAAAATGATCTTAGTGGAAGAGTTCGCCATCAGCCAATAAGTAAACCTATCAGTTTTTAGAAAAACATGCCAAAGATCAAGGCCACAAGGTCAGGTCAAATGCTGATCCAGGAAGGCGAATTTAAACCATTTTTTTTTCTACAGAGGATGAACGAAGGAAAGAAAAACATATAAATAAAAGATAATAATCCATACACCAAATCACAGGTGTCCTCCATTCATATAGAATCTGTAACGTTTGGACCTAAACTGCTGTATTTTGAAGTTTGGGGGGAAACTATCCTAGAGAAGCGAGTTCCAGATACATGTAGCTCGGGGAATAAAGGAATATTGACAGGCAGAAGTTCTGCAATTCGGCGGTGTGACAGTCCAGTTATGAGCGCTACCAGATGCCCATACAGCATAGGGATAGACATGGAGAGGTGGCATAATGGATGCAACTCCGTCTGAGCATTTGCCATAGAAATATCTGTTAAATAATGCCAAGGAGGCAAGAGGGTACTTCACTTTTAAGCGAGGTAGTTCATCAATTTTATAATTGCAATGTCAGTATTAATTCTTACAGCTTTGTTCTGAAATTTGTGCAGCTGTATTAATTCAACCTCTCCACATCTACTCACAAGAGTGAGCAATATTCTAGCTGAGAGCACACATGACTTTAGTAAAACATAGCTAACTGCTCGTCAGTGAAGTTTCAAATTCTATACAATAATTCAAGTTTCAATGAAGCGGTTTTAGCAGGTGATCTAACATGAGAGGACCAGCTAAGGGTATTGTTAAGTGAAACGCCGAGAATCTCAATAGTTATAAAAATAGGAATATTAGTAGCATTGAAGGTTTTATACAGTATGAATCGGTTAATATCTGTCTATTGATGCATTGTGTGTGTGTATATACTCGTATATATGCATGTATGTATATATATATGTATGTATGTATCTCTCTCTCTCTCTCTCTCTCTCTCTCTCTCTCTCTCTCTCTCTCTCTCTCTCTCTCTATATATATATATATATATATATATATATATATATATATAAATATATATATATCTATATCTCTGCATTAAATGAGACAGTTACTTTGTCCCAATTCAGTGATCTTATATAAACCTTGTTTTATGGAGATTTCTGTACTGAATCGTGAATTAGAGATATTAAACTTTGAGAATGGATGTTTAAGTGTGCAGAAACTGTAAGGTGTAGAGTCATCTGCATATGAGTGAATGGGATTATGGGTGATAGATGTGAAACTATTAATCTGAATATTAGGAATAAGGTTGGAGCTAAGACTGATCTATATGGCATGCCGGCATTAATCGAGTGGAAATTGGAATATACATCTATTTTGACTCTTATTTTTCTGTTGCTGAGATATGAGGAAATCTGTGGAAGAAAAGATATGCCATAGCAGGGGAGTTTGAATAGCAGTGAATGGTGACACACTGTCAAAATGTTCAAAAGTATCAGGGGATACTGCGTGATTTTCTCAATGTTCTTCATTTGACTAAGTGATGGTATGAGTCAAGAGACTGAGTATATCAACAGTGGATGTTTCATGGAGAAAACAAAACTGTCTGTCACTAATTAAGTTGTTGGATTCAAGATGATGTGCTTATTAATTACAGTCCCAACTACTTCACTAAAGGAAGACGTGATAGCTATTGGTCTGTAATCGGATGGGTCAAACGAACTTCCATTCTTCGGAACAGGGTCTATCCTGTAAATAGGGAATGAAAAAGTACGGATTCATAGTCTGAATAATTTAGCTGGAACAGGAGCAAGTTCTGGGGAACACTTTTTCAAAACGACTGGAGGAATTCCATCTGGACATTGAGCTTTGTTGACTGGTAAATTGTTTACGTTGGATTTTTCCTATATAGTTTCTACTTGAGTGGAGCAATTGCGGGTGGGTCTAGTTCCAACACAGGGATGTTCTTACTAACTTCCTCTAAGGTAGAATTTGTTACAGTCGTACTAGGAAGAATGTTCACTTTTCCAATTAGATCATTCATAAAGTTTTCACCTGAAGATTTTAGTTGGGGAACAGGTAATGACTTGTTAAAGTTATTCCTGAAAAGAACTAAGAGTTGACACAAATATTCTCTTGTCATTAGGATCATTTAATAGTCTGGATGCTTGGTTGTGAAGAGTTTGATTTAACGAGGTTAATTAATGCTTTTGCGTGGTTTCTCGCAATTTTAAATAGATTAATTGGTTTAGATGTTTTTTTTTTTCTTTAGTAAATGTTATATGCTACGGATTTTAGGTGGTTGCTCTGGCACATTTGCTGTCAAACCATTTTGGAGAGTCCGATCTATTAGGAAATTGTTAGCTGGGTATGAACAATTCCATACCAGCTTCTATTAAGTCGTTAATGTGGTGGTGTGTACTGTTTATCGAATTTACCCAAAACCTGATGGGAGGGCTGACGGGAGGGCAAGAATAAGGTGATTTAATTTTGAGAACAATCAGTCAAAGGTCAATGGCACAGGTGTTACAAATGATTTGATTTCTTACAAACTTGACTTATGTTAATGTACTGTATATATTAGTTTATATAAAATAGTGTACAAATGTAGCCCTGTGTTACCATGTATAAACCGCTCGTGGTGTCTTTGAGAATGTATGCTGACTATGTGGCGCCATGAGGGATTTTTGCTGACTTGTGTCCAGGGAGCTAGAGAGGGAGAAGCTGTCGCTAACCACCTTCATTTCTAGCTCAGACATCACCAAGGGCGCATCCGTTATCTTCTAGTCAAGAATAAAGTGGCGAAAAACCAACTGGACTTGGGCTCAGCCATTTACCTATCAGCCTAGTAACACAGGGCAGGGTCAAATTTCGATCCAATGTGTGTCCATAACATTACAGCTAAAACATTTTTATCTCATTTTAATTAAATTTGGTGGAATGATTGAGAGCCTACTAAAGAGTAAACCTATTTTTTAAAAATAATAAAACAAATGTGAAGGTTTCTTGATAAGGTCAACGTGGACACTTTTTATCCAATGTGGAACGTTTGAGAATAAGGTAGAGGCAAAAGTATTCGATTTTGAGAACAATCTGCCAAAGGTCAAGGCCACAGGGAAAAGTCAAAAGCCAAAGTAAGCTCAAACAGCTTTGTTCTGATTAGAACCAAACTTGGAAGTGTTAAGGGTCAGACAGGAACGAAGGGATTAAATTTTGAGAACAATCAAACAAAGATCAAGTTCACAAGCCAACTTTCAGCTTTGACCTGCATGCACGTACTTGACCAAAACAATTTGAACGGTTTTTATCTTATCTGGATCAGATTTGGAGGATGCGGTAAAGACTATTTAAGAGGCTGACTTGTATTTTATTTGAATAACAGGTCAAAGGTCAAGGTGACATGGCAAAGTCAACAGAAACTGTGTTTATCCAGTTTAGAATAAATTTTGTAGAATGCTTTAGGTTAAAACAAAGATAGATTTAGTTATATGAACAATTAGTCAATGGACGTGGTCATAGGATAAGGTCAAAGGTCAAGGCCATTGAGTGAAATTCACAAAAACGGTTTTGATATAATATGAATCAAAGTTGGTGAGTTTGGCACGAACGACGTAGATATATATGACCAATCTGCCAAAGGTCAAGGTCAGAGTGTATACCGAAATATTCAGGGCGCTAGGTAGTTTGGTGGACGTGGGTAATGCACTGTCTGAGTCCTCCAAGCATCTCGTTTTTTCATCCTCTGTGACTCTGACCTCCGACAGACTTCTGGTCGTAGGAAATAATTTCTGTTTTGCCCACCGCTTAACCCTTGCACCAAGTTAGTTTTGAATTTGGTCAAAATTAATTGAGTTTACTTTTCCTCTGACATCGACGTTTATCTGGTTTTCTCAAATTCGAATCTCTTTTTCCTTGATTTTTCCTTCACACTTTGCAACGTTTAGTCCACCTGGGATAAAACCTGTTTAAGCTGACTTTGCCATGTGACACATCTTTGACTTATTGGCCTCAAAAACCCTTTACGTGATCTTCAAGTAGTCCACTAAGTTTGATCCGCATCAAATCAAAACGACTTTAGTTATTTGTTCAAAGTGTGACAAAATGGGTCAAACTTTGGCTTTCTTCTGTGAAGCCAATCTTCGACTGGTTGTTCTCACAACTAAATCCCTTCATAACTGTGTGGCCATTAACTCTTCCACTTCGTCTGGTGTAAATCAGTTTACAAATGTTTCATTTACCTTGTGACCCTGGTCTCTGACCTTTCCCTGTGCCCTTGACCTATACTCTCGACTCATCCCCATCTCTTCCACAAAGTTTGCTCTCAGTCGAATAAAACTATTGAACCTGACCTTCTTCAGTGACCTGTTCTGTGGCCTAATGACCCGTGTAACAACAGGTTTCCTCCTTGTCTGACCCTCAACAATTCCATCTAATTTGATAGAATCGGATCAGAGCTGTTTGCTATGTTGTTTATAAATATACATTGACCTTTGGTAGTTCTCAAAATTTAATTACTTCATTCTTGCCTTACCCTTGAAATTTCTTCCTGGATTGGTCAAAATTGGAGAGAACTGCGGTATTAAGTTGATTTTGCTAAGTGAACGTTACACCAGTCACTGTGACCGAAACTTCTGACCAATTACACAAAGAAGAAAAAAGAAGTTTCTTTATATCCTGTCCCTTCATCAGTCCACTAAGATTGGTTAAAATCGGGAATAATTGTTTAAGTATTGTTAAAACGCGAGCACACACACACACACACACACACACACACACACACACACACACACACACACACACACACACACACACACACACACACACACACACACACACACACACACACACACACACACACACACACACACACACACACACACACACACACACACACACACACACACACACACACACACACACACACACACACACACACACACACACACACACACACACACACACACACACACACACACACACACACACACACACACACACACACACACACACACACACACACACACACACACACACACACACACACACACACACACACACACACACACACACACACACACACACACACACACACACACACACACACACACACACACACACACACACACACACACACACACACACACACACACACACACACACACACACACACACACACACACACACACACACACACACACACACACACACACACACGCAGCTAAAGCAATAACGCACTCTCCCACTTCGCGAGAGCGGATGCAACAAGTAATAGACAAAAAATGTATATATATTTTGTAATATTCAATTTCATCTACTGCCAAGAGATTTTACTGAACTGATTGTGATCATATGAGAGAGCTTGTTTTAATACTCTACAAGTACCCTCTCTTGATCAGAAGTAATCTAGTATGCTAATTCACCGAGCGCCATTATTCAACCGAGTTTAGGTTACAGGAACTGAGAGTGTTAATGACCGTCGTGTAGTCCATAGGCAATAGTCTTAACTATCTCCTTCGCTTCCTTTATCGCCTCTTTGGATTCTATGGTCCCTGTAACCAATTATCAGGAGCTCTGGTTGATAATCCTGCTGATTAATTCTGAAATGAGAACATTCGTCTGACTGGAGGTGCCGTTTTGTAATCTATCTCGACATTTCCATCGATCGCATGCCACACTCCTTCTATCCACGTTGTATAAGCTAAAATCCAAACTACATACTTGTATTATACGTCAGGGAATCTGCTATTTTCTCGTTTCTTATTTTTATGAAGATCTTATAAAACTCAGGATGAAAAGTCACTCATAATTAGACTAATGCCTAACTCGGATGGCTGGACTTATTCTCAATGTATTCACTAAACTTGGGTAAGATATCTAATTTACTTGCTGCACTTCCAAGGACATAATTATGTTTGCCTAATATTCCACCAGAAACTCTACTCCTCGAAATCCTCTGCTAGCCAAATTCCTAAACTTAGAGAGACTTGGTATGTTTCACTGCCCACAGAAGAAGTCTTTGATTTGAAGCGTCAAGATCAGTGACTGACATGACGTAAGGGTAAAGTAAATCCAGTGGAAAAATAAGAGAGTTTTAGACCAAGACTGTGTATAGGCTCCATTTGCTCCGCAATTTCCGCCTTATTATCTTTGAAATTCGTCTTTTTATTACCTACTTCTGATATCTCATGGTCTTTCCCAGCTAAAAACAGACCATTACAATTTCCTCCTGTCACCATTAACTCTGGCATGGACGAGACAACCTTAAATATCTATTCTAGCTTGCTGCAGACTTTTTTTTTTTTTTTTTTACTGATAATAAACCATAGGGGATTTAGAATGTTAACTCTTTCAGTCCGATTTTTTTTTTTTTTAGGCCACCACAAGATTATATTCACTGTCAGAGAGATCTCTTGACGGGAACGGCTTAATGAAGGGTATATGTAACCTTTCCAGTTCGAAGTCTCTCCTAAGCTGAACAAAATCGCCTGATGGCAGAAAGAAAGGTTTATCAATTACACGGGCGCGTCACTCACCCATTCAGATTCATCGGACCGTCTAACTTCTATCAGGCGCTCTGTGTCTGAGTCTCTGAGCGTCCGATCCAATTAGCTAGAGGCTTCGATTGAGTCACAGAATGCTGGCCTGTATGAGTTCCCTATCGAGTTATTGGGTAGCCTCCCTATAACCTTTTTATATATTTTCTTCTTTCTGGTGATTGATCTTCACCAATACTAGTGACGGAAAGTAAAGATATAATGGTAAGTGATGAACAGTCTAAGGCAGAAAAAATACTATACCGTCACTACCGTCTTGTTTTCTGCTGAATAAATGAGCATTAGTAAGGTACACCTAAAAAATTAATAGACGATTAAATCTATAATGATTTGGCTACGAAGAGTGCGTAAGCTCATGCAGCCACACAACAACGAACACTACGAGACTACTCTGGCTAAACTGGAATGTGTTTACATCTCATTTTTAGGTTCAGTCGAATATGGTATATATATATATATATATATATATATATATATATCTATATATCTCTATATATATATATATATATATATATATATATATATATATATATATATATATATATATATATATATATATATATATATATATATATATATATATATATATATGTGTGTGTGTGTAATACATTAGGTGTAAGTGTGTGAGCTACTTAAATAATACGTCATCTTATTATCATAAGTTGTGAGACACTGGACATAAATGCCAGGTCTCACACCCACTCCATCAACTAGAAACATTGAGCTGCGTTACCACTTTTTTTCCCGCACTCTTCTCTCCCTTCTCTTGCCTTTCCTCCTTCTCTTTCTTTCCTCGACACTCCCAGTCTCCCTGAGAACATCAGTGTGTTTCAGAACTCACAACTATGGTCCTTCCACCCTAGATTAGTAAAGATGTTCCTCATTATGCCGCTTTTGGTTTGTGCACCTTAACCTGGTAGAGAAGCTTGTCCTTTAGCTGTTTATTTCTCGTCGTTCAGTACCTGAATTAGAAAATATCACGAATCTGCTTCGTTTTCATACCATTCATTCACGATGAAAACATGTGTTTTAGATCAAGTTAACGCAGACGGAGTATATATTCAACCATTCAATTGACTTTGCGTCTGCCAGTATGTATAATGTATGAATAAATGTACGTACTCGTATGTAGGAAAACGCCGAACAATGGCCGTAACGAAATTTTGCTCACTTAACTATTGGGGCTTCAATAATTGACAATACAAGTTTGATTGAAGATGATGCCTTCTTAGTGGGACTTTGGTCACTTCTGTGCTCCTACGAAGTAACTGAGAAGTGAAATTCCGTGGCTCTAAGCGTAAAGTTTTACAAAAGGTTTAGGATGTCATTAAATATAATTATTTGCTGAGCATGTGGACGTTTATGTAAGAGAGAGAACAGATTGGTGTCCTATGAAGGGAGTATTTTGGCCACATTTGTGCTCGTGACTTGCCACAGGTGGCAACAAAACTGCGTATTCTCCCAGCAGGGTGTCAGAAAAGGTGCGTGTTACTGCAAATGGTACTCTGGACTGAATGGTGCTCAAAGGAAGAACTGGGCTATAGGACATCATGTACATGAGAGAGGCTCGTCCTTACTCCATTCTTCTTGTTCTTGGGAAAAGCCAATCATTCTACTATTCATCTTGCCCATACCATGGAGCCTGCACGCCCATCTTTACAATGTGTGCGTAGCGCTTACCTCTCTCTCTCTCTCTCTCTGTATATATATATATAGATATATATATATATATTATATAATTATATATATATATATATATATATATATATATATTTTTTTATGTGTCCGACTCTGGGCATAGGCTTCACAGCCTGCTATCAAGGCCCAGCAGTCCTCCTACATACCATACACCTCTACATGTCACCACTTCGGCGCTAACACCCACCGTCCATATTGAATACATGCTAGGGCTGTCTCATACAGGACTGGTGTATTGGTATTAGCGGGGGTATTTTTACGACATGTCGGCTGGTCTTCTGGTAGATCAGTAAAGCCCGATTTCTGACATTCAAATCCTTAAACTGTTCCCTGCCCCAGCCGGGATTCGAACCTGGGTCCGTTAGGACCGCACGTCACCTCTCTACCGGTTGAGCCACCGCCTCCCCCATTATATATATATATATATATATATATATATATATATATATATATATATATATATATATATATATATATATATATATATATATATATATATTCGAATTTCCAGGAGACAGTTCTGACTTCACACCTTACTGGACAACCTATATTGGCCATCATTCCCCGTCATGCCCCACCACCACCGTTTCCTCTCATCCTTCCCAGTCCTCTCTTCGCAATCACATTCATTTCTGGTCTCGTATGATAAATAGATGATTTCGAAAGTTCGTATGTCACGCGGAATAATCTCCTATAAAGAGAGCTGATCAACAATGACAGAATAATGGTTTGTTCTTTTCATCGATTGTATTGAATGACTGACAGCCACAGACAGAAGGAAAGAATTAGAAATGCTGTTTAGAAGTGACTTGTGTATTGCACATGTGGGACGGAGAATACTGTAGTTTTTTTGCATTTGAGAATTGGAGAGAAGTGCCTGCCCAAACAGAGCGTTACAAACAAGGATTTCAGGGAAGAAGTGAGGAGTGTATTAACGAATGACCTGAAAGACTGATGGCGCAAGATGGCTGAGGGAGAGTTGCTGAAGTTTGTCAGACGGAGTACACAGGATTACACAGGAAAGCAAACAGCAACAGACCTTATGGTCCTTTCGGGGCTGCTTGTTAGAGAAAACTATGACTACAAGATCTAACTCTACATGTTGAAGGATAAGGATAGTAAAGCAAGAAGGCTCCCCCCACCACCAAACCCTCCAGGAAAAAGTGAGAAAAACCACCATGCAGCATGGAAAAACTGACATGGAAATTTTATAGGAAACACTGGAAAGGAAAAGTCACATTCTATAATACTTTATCTATAAGCTACCCGATAGAGTAACCTGAAAGAGAAAGTAAACAAATAAAATAATAGTTACGGCATGACATTATAAACCGGTTACATTGAGTTAATGGGAAGTCTGTGGACATAACGTGGAAGCTACACACTGCACAGTGTGGATGTTTAGGGGTGGTGCAGCAGCCTTGCCTGGCGCTTTTAAGGTAGGCAGCAGTCAATCAGGCCCTAGCTCCGTTTGCTCCACTGAGACAAGGAACTCTCCCATGTGGGACAAGTACACAAGTTTCATCCTGAAGCAGTGACCCCTGGTACATTAAAAAATCCCGATGGTGGTCACTTGACTAACAGGGACCCTCAGTGATCCACAGCCCATCACAGGTCGAAAGTAAGAGTAGTGACCGTTAACTCAGGGTTATCTGTGCAGCTCCTAATCTGTGCTTATATTGCTTTCTTTGCGCTGGGGAGGCTGAAAAGTATATAGGACGGGTGTCTTAGATAAAATGGGACTGCACAGTGCACAGTGTGGATGTGCAATGCACAGAGTGGATGTTTAGGGGTGGTGCGGCAACCTTCCCTGGCGCTTTTTAGGTAGGCAGCAGTCAATCAGGCAATAGCTCCGTTCACTCCACTGAGACAAGGAACTCTCCCATGTGGGACAGTACACAAGTTTCATCCTGAAGCAGTGACCCCTGGTACATTAAAAAATCCCGATGGTGGTCACTTGACTAACAGGGACCCTCAGTGATCCACAGCCCATCACAGGTCGAAAGTAAGAGTAGTGACCGTTAACTCAGGGTTATCTGTGCAGATCCTAATCTGTGCTTATATTGCTTTGTTTGCACCGAATAAATTGAAAATGTATAATATCGTGACGCAACACTATGTACGGGTACATTGTTTACGGGGTGTCTTGTAGACTAAGGGGCATGAACTTACATGTACCGTAGCTATAAAAGCAAGTTATTCGGACAGAAAAAGAGTCAGCTGAGGATTTTCGTGCAAATACTTGTCTAATTTGTTTTTGAATGTCTCAATTGAGATACTGTTCACGGTATCTGAGGGTAATCTGTTCCAGATATTTACAACTCTGTTAAAGAAGAAGTATTTTGCTTCGTGGGATTGGAATCGTTTTCCCATGATTTTGCAGCCATTACTTCTGGTTTGACTCGACCGGTCTATATCAAAATATTTATTCATGTCTAAGTTGTCATATCCCTTCATGATTTTGAAAACTTCAATAAGGTCCCCTCTTAACCTGCGCTTCGTTAGGCTAAATAATTTAAGTTCTTCAAGGCGTTCCTCATATGGTTTGTTTCTAAGTCGTGGTACCATTTTTGTGATTCTTCGCTGAATTTTCTCTAATTTTTCAATGTCCTTTCTGTAGTACGGAGACCAGAATTGCACACAATACTCAAGATGGGGGCGCACTAGCGAGTTGTACAAGGCAAGTATGACTTTTTCCGATTTAAACTCGAAAGTTCTTCCAATAAAACCCACTAGCTTGTTTGCAATTTTTACCGCATCGGTACACTGCTTGCTTGGTTTTAGGTCATTTGATATTATCACACCAAGATCCTTTTCACTGTCTGTACTTGATAACTGAATATTGTTCATTTTGTAATTTGCATGGACATTGTTACTTCCAATATGAAGTACTTTACATTTTTCTGTGTTGAATTTCATTTGCCATTTTTCTGCCCAGCTTGCTAAAGTATTAAGGTCATTTTGTAACTGCTGCCACTGTAATTTTGAAGTGACTTTACTGGTTATTTTAGTATCATCTGCAAATTTGGATACTTTACAATTTAGACCCTCATCAATGTCATCTATATAGATAATAAAAAGTATCGGTCCAAGTACTGAGCCTTGGGGAACGCCGCTGATCACATTACGCCATTTGAATTCCTTTCCGTTTATCACAACTCGCTGTTTTCGGTCTGACAGCCAGTCTTGTAACCATTTTTGCGTCTTTCCTTTTATTCCATGTGCTTCTATTTTTCTCATGAGACGCTTGTGAGGGACAGTGTCAAATGCTTTCTGAAAGTCGAGGTAAATTATATCTACTGCTCTTGAGTCATCGTATGATTTGTAAACATCATGGAAGAAGTCCAGTAAGTTAGTTAAGCATGAACGACGATGTCTGAATCCATGTTGCGAGTCTTTAATTATATTATTTTCTTCTAGATAATTAACTATTTTATCTCTTATGATTTTTTCCATTAACTTGCACACTACTGATGTTAAGCTGATTGGTCTGTAATTTCCTGGGTGCGACTCATTTCCTTTTGAAAATTGGTGTTACATTTGCTAGTTTCCATTCGCGTGGAACTTTCCCAGTACTTAATGATTTATTGAATAAGACAGAGAGTGGCAGCAGTAACTCATGTTTTGCTTCTTTGAGAATTCTCGGTGATATTTTATCGGGGCCAGGGGTTTTGTTTATGTCCGTACTATTTATGGCTGAAAGGATATCATTATTATGGATAGCATAGTTACTAAGGACTGTGCTATTTGCTTGGTTTGTGGGTAACAGTAGGTTTCTGGTGGTGTTTTCTACTGTAAAAACAGACGCAAAGTAATCGTTAAGAATGTTTGCCATTTCGACCTCATTTTCAGTGTGTCTGCCATTGTTTGTTTCTAGAGGACCTATTGATGTAGTCATAACCTTTTTCTTTCTAATGTAACTGTAAAATTCTTTAGGATTTGATTTGCACGTATTAGCAATGTGGATCTCCAGTGCTCTTTTGCTTTGTTTAATAAGTCTTTTCGATGTGCGGCGTAGATTATCGTATTGTAATTTATCATCATTATTTTGTGTAGCTTTATATTTATGGTATGCCTGTTTTTTGGCTATTAAGTTACTTTTTATTTCACTGGACCACCACTATGATTAATAAGGAGTGCATATGGTGATATTCCAACAAAGAGGTGAATTACGGTGCTGTTTGTGGTTATTCCTTACCCATATCTGAAGTATAAACCTAGACCAATCTGTATCAATAAGGGCACATTAATGCAACCAAAAAAGTCTAAATGCACCCGAAAACCTTATGGTGTTTTTTCATAATCTATAGAACAACCATCATGGACAAGAGTGGAAGTAATCTGTTAGATCTGAAGAGACCTGAAAGGCTTCACATGTCACATTTTGAAAACCAGTACCTTTACTGAAGGTGCTGAGTTTAAAAGAAAACGATATCAACTTTTCCTGAACTAATAAGACATACCAGTAAATTTATTAATTATTATCAGATCTGTGTGTGTGTGTGTGTGTGTGTGTGTGTGTGTGTGTGTGTGTGTGTGTGTGTGTGTGTGTGTGTGTGTGTGTGTGTGTGTGTGTGTGTGTGTGTTGTAAAACAAACTTGGCTATAGTATTCAATACATGAAAACAGTGTTATTGTATTATGATAATCGGTTTTAGCTTTTTTAAGATTGCTAGCGAACTGAATCCCAACGACAAGTTCATACACATAAACCGGAAGACCTAAGTCTTAGCACAACTTTTCATGTGCTTCATTGTAGATGCAGTTCATTTCTTACGGCGTAAGTGCTGCTTGCAGGTGCTGCTTCCATCGTTATGATTATTTCCTGGTTCTGTAGTGGTGTGGTAACACGAGGGTGACTTGAACGATGACGGCACTTCGTTGTTCCTTCCTCCTGAATTCACCTAATCCACCTTTCTGTGTTATGCTTATACCAAAATTTTGTTTGAACTGTCTGTTCAGGATTCGCCTTCCATAAATAAAGGGAGATCACACCACCTTTCATAGTTGGATGCATGTTGCTTTCTCTCTCCATAACAAGGTACGCTAGGTCTGCTTGACAGTTTGTCATAAGGTGTCCAGGAAGATCATCACCTAAGTGATAGCATTCTTCTCTCATACGAAATTCGGATTCAATAATTCTCTCGAGTCGATGTTAAGGCTTAGGAATTTCTTGGGTTCATTTATACTTTTGTCCCACCACCACCAGATATGAAACTTGAGGAAGTCAGGCTAATAAACCACGAATATGTAACTGTGGTAGAGCTGTCGTAATGTTTCAAGTGTTGCACTGAATCTTCGGACAAAACTGCGATACGGCTATTGTCTTTAACTGTACAGGTTGACGGACAAAGGCGACAGAGTTTACCTAGGCAGGGTGTAAGCTCAGGAGCACTGCTGTTGAGGATAACAGAATGGACTCTATTGGGTCCATATGCCTTGTTAGTATTGCGGCCAGTAGTGGCAGGAAATACATCTTGTGAGGAAATTTTTATGTCAGCCATGAGGAAGTCAATGGGGGGAAATATTGGAGGAACAGAACCGGAATCATCTAAGGTGGAATTGGAGGAAAAATTCTGAGGGAAGAGTTCTGCTTTATCAGTAGAAGAAATAGCTACAAAACCATCAGTGTGGAGAAGAGGAGAGAAGGATGATGATGCAAAGTTGTTAGATTGGTTTTTGGCAAGGTGCCAGAAGAAATGGGAAGAATTTGAGTTGGAGGGTTCACAACATTTAGTAAAAAAAGAAATTTTCTTTAGCAAAGTGAAGAACAGACTTACCACGATTGCTGACAGAAAGATAAGTGAGATGAGATTCAGGGATGGAATGACTTTTCTTGTTATCAGCGTTAGAATAAGCATTATTAAAAGTTTCTTTTTCGCATTATTCACAGAATATGTGAATGGAATGTATGCTTCCATGGCCACGAGAATAACCTCCGTAATGTGCAAAGCACATTCAGATGGTTGTTGCCCATGAAGCAATAATCATTCCAAGGAAAAACAAAGCAGTTCTGCCTAAGGGCCTCCGAATCAGCAGCTCCAAAATGCCACATCCGCAGCTTCTTGGGAGAGTCCACAGGCCTTATTGGAGCGGTGGGACAGGCTAAGGTAATAAGATTGTGATCTGCAGAAGAGAATTGAGGTATGTTTTGTCAAAAGAAAGATAAACGGTACTCGAAATGCAACGTGTAAATGAATAAGAAATCGAGCAATACGTTATGACTTTGTCACAGGTAAAGATGAACTGAGGATGTTCATGACTGAGTACTTAACAGAGGACCGATATGAAATACCAAATCAGAGAAATTTTCCTCAAGATTCAAGATGAGGTTTTTGGCGGAGCAATATCATTCGACGTATAAGGATGATTCAGGCTGCTTCGGATAAACTTTTAGATATCTCCAGATACACATCAAGAAAACATGAGCGAGAATCTTACCTGGCGCACTGATGCTGTACCATCACAGTAAGTACTGGTCACACTGGTCTCCTTTCCCTTTCCTAACAAGATGACTAAACATTTTGTCCAGCCAGGATGAATGATACCAATCTGTCATATAGCTTCCATGACCACATGCTGTCTCTGAATCAAGGCATTGCTTCAAACATTAATTAGTTCTGCAGGGAGAACGGAAACTTTAGTTGCCCTAGCCCTTTCTAACCTAGCTACTGTCTTCACACTTGCATCACGAGAAAGCATGCCATCATCAGCCTTTGTTTTATTACATAATTGTATTTTAAATTGAAGTAATATTGTAATTGTTACCCAACTGCAGCAATATTAGCGTTTGTATTTCCATAACTATAGTAACATAATTGCAGCAATGCTATAGTTTGTAGTTACATAATTGTAGCAATTGCAGTAATACTGTAGTAACTGCAGTAATATCGTAGGTATTTGTAGTTACTGTAGTAATATTGTACAACTACATTGTATGTTACACTGTAATTTGCAACATAATTGTGTGCACATGCATATAATTACACATATGTAACACAATAGCAGCAATCAGATGTATTATGAATCAGTCATCTATAACACTTGTTATCACTGTTGTTTATCGTTGTAGCGGTTCAGGAGAGTATTCTTCTGCGTATAAACTCGTTAAGCTCGTGACTCGTAAACTCGTAGACTCGTAGGTTCGTGAAGTCTTAGACTCGTAGCTTCGTAACCTCATAAACTCGTAGACTCGTAGCCTCGTAACCTCGTAAACTCGTAAACTCGTAGGCTCTTAAACTCGTAGACTCGTAGGCATAGTTCGTACGTTCGCGGGCCACCAAAATATTATATCAGACTTGTAAGTGATTATATTGTAGTCGTAGCTAGGCTGTAGTAGACAGTGACTTATATTGTAGGAGATAACCTCAGTCCACTTGTTGTCGGTGACAGAAGATAAAGATGAGTCTGGGGTTGATTGTAGTTTATTTTCTACAAGGGGATATCCCAAAATTTACACTAAGCTAACTTTGTGAGCCTGACTCCTTTTTAACACCACCATGCTTCTCTCTAGAGTCTGGACTCCCTTCTCCCTCTCTCTCTCTCTCTCCTCCAGTCTCCTACCTCCTGATTTCTTCTCCTCTTTTCTTCCGTTTATAAGAACTTCCGTCACGTGGGCTACACTGTTGTCGAATGTTCTAGAAGCCTGCGTGTGTGTATGGTAGCTTTCTGGTCACACCTTGCTGTCTGGCATTCCTGAGAGAATTTTGCTAACACATTTCCTTTGGCTTCTAGCATATGGCTGTCACTTAACCTCTAGTTTACATCTGTGCTACCAGCTATTATTTATGATATTTTAGAGTCCTGACACAGCAGCTAATGTTTGCACTGTAGCCAAGGGAAATTCTAAAATGGGGGATTGTACCATACATAGCTGCTTGAAATAGTCAACAGGCACTACAGTATACGCACATGCTTCCAAACAAGAGCTGCTCATCTGCTGTTAGAATTGAGTTAACCTCAGAGGCGAATCTGGAATGTAGCTTCATCAGTTTTTAATAGGTCAAAGTTCTATGGCATGAAAATGACCTTCTCCCTCCCCACTGATTTCCCTGACATGCCTCTGCTTGTCCATTCCCAGCAACTCACATTTCCAAACAGAGAAAAGCATGTGCTGTTCACAATCCCCACTCAGCCCGGTAGCCCAGATCTCATCAGCTGTAGCCAGTGTTCCCAGTAAGAAATATCCCCTCCTTGATGATGAATATGTTCTCCATCACATTCATCATCTGCTGGCATGGTAACCCTCTAAAAGGCATTCCCATCATTCAACAGGGTTCTCAACAGCACTGAACACATTAAACTGATTTGCACTACATACTCATAAGCACACTAATCATCCCTGAGTTTCTCCACATGGAACTTCTCTCGATGGCATCTTAGAATTTTCTCAGCCTTAGAGAAGCAAAAACATGTCTGTTAAATAGCAAACCCTCTACATTCCTGAAAACTCTGCAGTTCTGAGAAACCTTGTGCCGAGTACTTATAAAGGTGTTGCCAGTCTCCATAATAACCATTCTAACACCAGAACACCAAGTCCCAAAATGAAAAGGACACCCCCCCCCCCTGGTACCAGGGATCAGCAATTCTCAGCTGATGGGATTCTGCCAAATCCTGAAGGCACACGCCATTGGAATTCAAGGTTTCATGGTTCTTCACATTCTTTGAAACCTTTCAGTCCCAGCAGTTGCACAGAAGTCGTCAAAGACAAATCGTTTTCCCTGCCAAGGGCACTGTTCCACAGCTGAGTCGAGTCCAGTGTAGAATAGCTCTTTCTCATCAAGATCACTCACCACAGAAGGAGCATGCACAGCAAAAAGCGAGATGAAGACCGAAGTGTGTTTCAGCCTCACGTTCATCAATTACAGTATCGTATCGTTGTCGACAAGAGGAGGCAAACCGAGCAGAAACTGCTGAGGTTAAAGATGGAAAAATCAGGTTAAAAAATATTTTTTCAGGTAAAAAACAAAAATGTCTCTCCAAGTTGGAAGTTGTTCAGTCGGAATTGAAAAATGTTCACTTAGGGTATGTCCTTCACTCATGTTAAATATTGGATCACTAAAGCTACAAAAAAAAAACTTGGTTTAGAGGTATAAATATGATGTAACAGTTAGTTTAAAACGGTTCGGTCAGTAACAAAATTATCACTGGAAAAAAGAATCTGTCCACTCAGTAATAATAAAAAAAAAGCAGCTCAGTCAGGTTAGAGATATATTTCATTTAGGCCTAAAAAACCTCACGCAGATTAAAATATTTTCGAGGTAGTTAAGAATTAATGCAGGTTAAATAATTCAGGTTATGACATAGGAACATATTATACAAATGTAATTCCCTTACTCATGGGTTGCACGTATCACTGCGTTGGTGCTGTTTATATTCCTAATGACAACAGACAATTTTATTTAGCTCAGCATAGACATCTCGTACTGGAGGAGAACATAGTAACCTCTATCAACCCATATATATTTTTAAGAACCAACAAGTATGTACAGTATGTTTCCGCTTAAAGTGCTACACTGATATACTGGAGAATCAGTACATAAGAGGACAAGGAATACACCTTATAGAAATGAGTAAAGTAAAATTACTTTAAAGTCTGAGAAACTTTGTATGCATTTTATGCCCTTTTAAAGGTGGTCTGAAAGCATTAAGAAACATGTACAGTATTGCAGTATTCCCATATAGTAAATGCGGTTTTAGTTAAATGCTCAGCTGATCTACTACCGCTGTTGGTAATATGATTGCAAAAAATTTATTATACACTAGCATTGGACATATAACACAGTTACCAGATAATGCTATCTTTGCTACCTTGGCAAGGTGTGCCATATTCTTCGGGTAATCGCATGCAATAGGTAATTTCATGATCATGGTCGTTATGATGTATACTACTGTACCATGTCATAATCTGAGGGTGGTTTTTGAAGAAGATTATTATACTCCTTAGTTGGAGGGGTGGGGGGAAACTTCCCCGCGTTTTAGGGATGATTAGACATAGACTGTTTTTAATACCATCGCTACAAACGCAGCCTCCTAACGTGAATAATATTGCCTGATACTAGCAGCAACAAAGTCAACACATCATTGCAATAATGTACAATCATTTGTATAGATATCTGTTTTGTTTTTAGTTTGTGAATGCTGCCATCAATGAAAAATTGCGCTAATTTGTTGCAGGGTCTTATCTCCCCCCCCCCCACCCACCATATAATTTTTTGGTGCTTCTACCAACTTGTCTGACAGGAAAAAAGTATGTCACATTCAGACCTACCACGGCATCAATGTACAGTAAAGTGGAATACTTTTGCGAGGCTTTAGACTTCAACCGGGCCACGCCCTTTGGCTTAAGGTTCAGTGACCCCGCAAAAATTCAATTTAACTCCAATCAATTGACCTCTGTAAACATTTCACGCAGCTGGCAATGCTTTCATACAATGTTCACGTCTAAAATGCGTCCACAAGTACTTCATGATCAGTCACTGATAGTCATATATTCATACCATAATCCAAAAGAAATATGAGAATGACACTTGTAACAGAAGAGATGACGAAATAAAACTGTATCCCATTAGACAAACATTTCACTCAGATTGCCGTAAGAAGGGTAAATTCGCAGTTTCGGAGAGTCAAGATTATTCTTTTTTGCTCTTAACTCCCCTCTTCTTATGTTCTTATCTTTGTTCACACGTGCCATCATACCTCTGGCCTTAAGCTACCTGGAGCCTGTTCTAGAGGTGGATCGACTTTGCTCGAAGCTGGCTAAAGCGTGGCTTCAGCAAAACGGGAACGGGCGTTTAGCTTACGACCAGGTCAAACCTTAGCCTCACAAAAATGTTGCATAAGCTTTCCAACGCTCACGCATCACAATTCTTTGGCCATATCAAATGATTATCGGGAATAAGTTCATTCATGTTACTGGCACCAATAAGAATGGGATTACGATTAAATTGCCAGATTTAATAACTTTCAGACTTCCACTACATACTGACGCTGTCCGAGGTTCAAGTATGGTGGACTGTGGACCGAACAAAAAAGTATTGCTCTCCTGAGGCTCACTAAATATTTTTCACTTAATGACGAAGATAGAGCTTTGATTTTATTCATTTTACCTCCATTCGATATTATATGGATTATGAGCGTTTTTGTTTGTTTCTGAAGGGAGTAATGCATGACTAACTCTAGTACTATTACATATCCTTCTCAGAAGCATAACATTAGATGGTAGTATGATAGGTGGAGTTAAAGTCAGTAGATTCCTCAGACACAGAGGAACAAAAGCTGGTATCCTTAGGCTGTAAAATATCGTGCTTCGTGTCATTTTATGTTTTATCGAAAACTATAAAATTCTGGTAGAAATGTATGCACATACATGACATCGTGACCTATATATAGCAATTATTTTTCCATGTTTAAAACCCAAGTGCAGCAAGTGATGCGAAGTTACTTTTTACTAACTGTGTTTATGTGTTCTTTCATACACTGCCTCGTGGTCTCGTGGTTAGAGTGCCCTAGTCGGATTGACAGCCTTGCCTGCACGGATAGGTAGGTTTAATCCCCAGCAGGTGGCTGAAGATATTACGATTATACAAAATTATCAACTGGACAATGTTCATAATTAACCCGTATCTATCTATCTATCTAATATATATATATATATATATATATATATATATATATATATATATATATATATATATATATATATGTATGTATATATATATATATATATATATATATATATATATATATATATATATATATATATATATATATATATATATTGTTACATAGCCTATGATTTCATCATCCTTTGTGTAATTTTAACGCACAGTGTGCTGCATGTTTGATCACGAGCGTGTTCTGCCTCAGTCCCCCCTTCTACCGTTATAGTAGAGTAAGTCGTCCTTTCTGTTGTTCAGAGCAGGATTGTCAACTCTCCGTCCCCTCTGGCTTCATTTGCGCGTCCTTCTTACAAGTTGTATCAAGCTTTGCCGGCCCCTATATAATGAGCTCATTCTCTACATTAATTGCCACTTAGATCTACTCCTCATTTTGTTCACATCTCTGTCCTCCCCTGTACAGTTATTATTGTGAGTGCTCAGGAAGTCTCCAACCATCTAGCAGCTGCGTAATTTGAGTATAAGTGTTATTGCATTTTGTTCTTGTACTGTATAGCATGAGTTGTTAATTTGTGGGCCTGGTGAGGTTTTTGTAATTCATGTAGAGTTCTTGTTGTTAGCCATTGTTCATAATAGTTTGTATCTGTAATAATTTATCTTGCATTAACTGAGCATTACCCAGTGTATTTTCATTTTATCAGGGCTGACTTAGATAAATTTACTCTTGCTAATTTCGTGTTAATAGAGCCTATTGCAGTTAACCATATATTTAACCTGTTTTTTGCCATTACATTATCCTTATGAGTCCTGAATGTTTTGTTGTTAGTTTGAGCATTAAACTTTAACGTGTAATTTTACCTTACTCTTTTTGTTTTGAACCTGGAACTTTACGGGACAGTAGTGATTTTTAGTATTCTCACTTAAAGTGTACATTATCTTTCTCTGTTCCGTAACATAAATTTGGCGACCTCTTATCAGGATATTCAGGATATTATCATAAGCATATTGCTCGATATTTTGTGACTGTGATTTATTCATGATGTCTACTATTACTACACTTGATGAAGCCAAAGATTTTTTGTCAAATGTGCAAACAGTGTGTGATGTAGAAAACAGAACAAAGAATGAACTTAAGCTTGTTGCTCAACAATTGGGAATTGCAGTTCACTCTCATCATTCTAAAGATCAAATTGTTGGCATGATTAATAAGAGCTTGTTTAATGTAACTCCCCCAAATGAGCAAACGCAGATTGAAATAGCTAAGTTACAGCTAGCCCTGCAGGAGGCTCGTGTGAAGGAAGCTGAATTTCAAGCATGTGCTAAGGAGGCTGAGTCTCAGGCTAAGGAGGCGGAGTCTCATGCTAAGGAGGCTGAGTTTCAGGCTCATGCTAAGGAAGCTGAGTTTCAGGCTCGTGCTAAGGAGGCTGAGGCACAAGTTGAAATTGCTAGGATTCAGGCAGACCATGAGTATCGCATGAAACAAGGTGGAACTGGATCATCTAGCTCTGATGATTTTGATGTGGCTAAAAATGTTAAACTTGTCCCTCCTTTTAATGAATCTGATTTAACAAAGTATTTTCAGTTGTTTGAGAGGGTAGCTACAGGTTTTAATTGGCCCAAAAAGTATTGGCCAGTACTCCTTCAAACTGTTCTCACCGGTAAAGCTCAAGTAACTTATGCATCTTTGCCTCAGGATCAATCTGATAATTATGATGTAGTTAAGAGCTTGATTCGTAAGGCCTATGAGCTTGTTCCTGAAGCCTATAGAGTAAAATTTAGGACAACTTATAAGCAAGATAAGCAATCCCATGTTGAGTATGCAAAAATCAAAGAAGATCTGTTAGAGCAGTGGTTAAATTCTAAGAATGTGGATTCTGATTTTGGTAAATTTAAGCAGATGATTTTGCTGGAGGACTTCAAGAGGTGTATTTATAAAGATGTAAGCCTATATCTTGATGAGAGAAGAATAGATAATTTGTCTGATGCTGCAGTTTTAGCTGATGAATACGTTCTCACTCACAAGAGATATTCTAAAGAAAAAGGGAAAGCTGAGAGTAAGTACGTTGCCTCTACTCAGAGTACAGGTAACAGGAAAGAGAATAAAGATGATGTTTCTCAGGAAGTAAATACCAGCTTCTCCTCTAGATTTCAGAAAAGTAAATGTACTTATTGTAGTAAGCTTGGTCATACTACGGAGAAATGTTTCAGGAGACAGCGTGATGTGAACAAAAAGGAGTCTTTAAATATTCAGTCAATTGGTCTAGTGTCCACTCTTGAGAGTTCCCAGAATTCTTTAACTGAGTTAACTGAACCTGCTTTAAGGGGTAACTTAAATTCTCATGATGGAGCTCCTCTTTTGAGCAGTAACGTGGGTGACACTCTCAAGAGTTCATGTGCTAATTTCCTGTCTGATGGTTTTGTCAGTCTTCTGGACAATGATGACAGGAAATCAGTTAAAAAGTATTGTGATACAGGTGCTTGCCAATCCCTTATGCTGACCAGTGTTCTAGGCTCTAATGTTAATTCCTCTGATGAAACTGTAATCTTACAAGGTGTAGGGAATAATTACTTCTCTGTCCCTCTGTGCAGAGTGAATTTAGAGTCTGGTTTTGTTAATGGTTCTGTTATGGTTGGGTTGGTTGAGACACTCCCAATGTCAGGTGTAACTTTCTTACTTGGAAATGATATTGGTGGAAGTCAAGTGTATCCAGCTCCTCAGTTGTCTAGTGAGCCAGTGACTGCGTCCCAGGATTGTGATGTCCCTGATGTGTTCCCTGCATGTGCTGTCACTAGGGCTAAGTCTAAAGTTACTGGTGATTTAGAGGATAATGATGATGATGATGTTATCCTAGCTGACACTTTTCTTGCTAATTTGGACCACTCACCAGATGAGGCAGTACCCCGTAGTGTTCATAATTTGTCTCGTCAAGAGTTGGTTGAGTTGCAGGTTGCCGACCCTGAGTTGAAAGGTCTAGCTAACTCTGCTTGCAGTGAGGAAGAGTCAGCTGGTGCTTCTACTTGTTATTATATAAAGTCAGGAGTACTTATGAGGAAGTGGAGACCCCCAACAGTATCAGCCGACTGTGAATGGGAGGTTGTACATCAAGTTGTCATCCCTCGTGTTTGTAGGCAGGATATCATTAGAGTGGCTCATGATTCCAGTTTGGCAGGACACCTTGGAGTGAGGAAGACTGTGGCACGCATTTTGAAACACTTCTACTGGCCAAGTATCTTCAGGGATGTTTCCTGGTATTGTAAGTCTTGTCACACCTGTCAAGTTGTGGGGAAGTGTAATCAGACCGAAAAGGTTGCACCTCTAGTTCCCATTCCTCCTTTTGAGGCGCCTTTCACCCGTGTGTTGGTGGATATTGTGGGCCCTCTTCCTAAGACTTCTTCAGGATTTTCTTATGTGTTGACCCTGATTGATATGGCTACTCGTTATCCTGAAGCCATTCCACTTAGAAATATCTCAGCAAAGAACGTGGTTAAGGAAATGCTAGGGTTCTTCACAAAGTTTGGTCTGCCCAAGGAGGTACAGTCAGACCGATGAAGTAATTTCATGTCAAATGTTTTCAAGCAGTCTCTGAAAGAGTTGGGCATCACCCAGATCACGTCTTCAGCTTACCATCCCCAGACCCAAGGAGCGTTGGAGAGATATCATCAAACACTCAAATCGATGCTCAAGAAATACTGTTTGGAACATCAGAAAGACTGGGATAAAGGTCTTCCATTCGTTGTATTTGCCACAAGAGAATCTCCCAATGAATCACTGGGCTTCTCACCTTTTGAACTACTGTTTGGCCATGAAGTAAGAGGACCCCTTAAGTTACTCAAGGAATGCTGGCTGTCGGAGGAAGATGACGTCAACCTGCTGGAGTATGTGATGAAGTTCAAAGAACGGCTGTCCACTGCTTTACAGCTGGCGAGAGAGAATTTAGGAGCTGCTCAGGAGAAGATGAAGACTTGCTATGATAAGAAGTCCAGGTTACGCCACTTTCAGCCAGGAGATCAGGTTTTGATTCTGCTACCGGTTCATGGGCAACCTCTTCAAGCCAAGTTTAGTGGTCCTTATTTCGTGGAGAAGAAACTCAGCGATGCCAACTATGTCATCGCCACACCAGATCGTAGAAAGAACAAGCAACTTTGTCACATCAACATCCTAAAGTTATATCACAGGCGGGACGAAAATAACCCAGTCTGCACTGTAGCTGTTCCACCCAAGTCTGCAAGTGAAGCTCTTCCATGCAGCATGAGCCTGAGTGATAGTTTGGGGAAGAATCCTGATATCATGAATGATCTCCAGACTAAGCTTTCTCATCTACCTCCCGAGGAAAGGCAGGAGTTTTCGGCATTACTGCAGGAGTACCTGCAAGTGTTCCGTGCCACTCCAGGAAGAACTACTGTGTTGATACATGATGTCGATGTTGGAGACGCAAAGCCAATTAAACCGCCTCCTTACCGTGTGAACCCAGTGAAAGTTCCTCTCATCGAGAAGGAGCTTGGCTACCTGTTGGACCACAAGATTATTGAGCCACGTCAGAGCGAGTGGAGTTCTCCTGTCACTCTAGTCCCTAGGCCAGGTGGGTCACAGCGGCTTTGCATCGACTACAGACGTGTTAATCAGATAACCAAAACAGACACTTACCCTCTCCCTCGCGTGGAAGATTGCATAGACAAGATCGGAAAGGCTAGGTACATAAGTAAGTTTGATTTGTTAAAGGGATACTGGCAAGTACCTATGACTGAACGTACTAGGGAGATCTCATGTTTTGTAACACTAGGAAAGACTTTTGCATGTTCTGTAATGCCATATGGTATGAAGTATGCACCAGCCAAATTTCAGAAGCTCATGAATGTTGTAACAGAGGGTTTGGCAGGGTGTGTTGTTTATATTGATGATGTATTAATCTTCAGTGACAACTGGAAAGATCACCTACGCCATGTCAGTAAATTTCTTGAGCGTTTAGTTCAGGCTAATCTTGTAGCTAATTTATCAAAGTGTGAGTTTGGTCAAGCTAAAGTTCAGTACCTTGGGTACGTAATTGGTGATGGACATGTTGCACCACCAGCAGCTAAGGTTCAGGTTATAAGTGATCTTCCCAGACCTAAAAGTAGGAAAGAGCTACAAAGATTTTTGGGAATGATAGGTTATTACAGGAGATTTGTTCTTAACTTTTCTATTCTTGTATCACCACTTACAGACCTACTGAAAAAGGGAGTTAAATTTGTCTGGACCGATAACTGTGAATCCTCTTTCAACAAACTTAGAGCTATCCTATCAAGTCAGCCAGTGCTCGCTACTCCAAATTTTGCTAAGCCTTTTAAGATGGCTGTTGATGCAAGTGATACAGGAGCTGGGGCTGTTTTGCTGCAAGAGGATGATCAGGGTATTGAACACCCTGTATCTTATTACAGTAAGAAGTTCACTCCACCTCAAAAGAACTACTCAACTATTGAGAAAGAGCTTTTGGCCTTGATTTTGGGTTTACAGCATTTTTCATTTTATTTGTGTTCTGGTTTTGACCCCATAGTCATTTATACCGATCATAACTCACTGAAATTCCTTAGTAAGTTTAAAGATAAAAATCAGAGATTGACAAGATGGAGTCTACTTCTTCAGGATTATTCATTAGACATACAACATGTCAAGGGGAAAGAAAATGTTATTGCAGATTGCTTATCTAGACTATAGACAGATTGTTTTAGAGTAATAAGAAATTTCCTTTGTAAATTTCTTTTTCTTTGTGGGGAGGTGTTACATAGCCTATGATTTCATCATCCTTTGTGTAATTTTAACGCACAGTGTGCTGCATGTTTGATCACGAGCGTGTTCTGCCTCAGTCCCCCCTTCTACCGTTATAGTAGAGTAAGTCGTCCTTTCTGTTGTTCAGAGCAGGATTGTCAACTCTTTGTCCCCTCTGGCTTCATTTGCGCGTCCTTCTTACAAGTTGTATCAAGCTTTGCCGGCCCCTATATAATTAGCTCAGTCTCTACATTAATTGCCACTTAGATCTACTCCTCATTTTGTTCACATCTCTGTCCTCCCCTGTACAGTTATTATTGTGAGTGCTCAGGAAGTCTCCAACCATCTAGCAGCTGCGTAATTTGAGTATAAGTGTTATTGCATTTTGTTCTTGTACTGTATAGCATGAGTTGTTAATTTGTGGGCCTGGTGAGGTTTTTGTAATTCATGTAGAGTTCTTGTTGTTAGCCATTGTTCATAATAGTTTGTATCTGTAATAATTTATCTTGCATTAACTGAGCATTACCCAGTGTATTTTCATTTTATCAGGGCTGACTTAGGTAAATTTACTCTTGCTAATTTCGTGTTAATAGAGCCTCTTGCAGTTAACCATATATTTAACCTGTTTTTTTGCCATTACATTATCCTTATGAGTCCTGAATGTTTTGTTGTTAGTTTGAGCATTAAACTTTAACTTGTAATTTTACCTAACTCTTTTTGTTTTGAACCTGGAACTTTACGGGACAGTAGTGATTTTTAGTATTCTCACTTAAAGTGTACATTATCTTTCGCTGTTCCGTAACAATATATATATATATATATATATATATATATAATATATATATATATATATATATATATATATATATATATATATATATATATATATATATATATTTATCTGCCTATCTATCTATTTATCTATCTTTCGAGAAAGAGTGAGTGAGACTACCCTTGGGCCACCACACTGCGCGGTGAAGCTGTAGTAAGTGTAAAGTTTTACCATATCTTCCTAGTTTACTATAATCGAACTTCTCTAATCATGCTTTCCTCCATCTGCCCTCCAGTTTAAAGTACACTTATTTAATCTTTTTTCCTATCTGCTTACCTTCACCTTCTCGGAATCTGTCCCACATGTCTCCTGATTATCAAATCGCATTCTCGATTTTCGTTCATCTCATTTACTTATTTCATTTCTCCTTTCCAGCATTGTGCGTATTTTCTTCCTTTACATTTCTTACTTCTTTTTTCTTCATTAGGTCTATATTAATCTCATCCAGCATCATCGACTGTTTTCAACTTTCCCGTCCTCTCCTCTTCTCATATCGTCCTCTACGTAACCGGGCCTCATATTTCTCCAGACTTCTTTCACTTCCCTACTTTCTTATTATTATTATTATTATTCTCACTTTATATTTATTTATTTTTTCTTCATCACATCGCAAATTTCAATCTTCACATTCTTTACTCCCTCTCATTTCCAGCGTCATCGTCTTCTTTTCCTGTTTCATTCCTTTACGTCGTTTTTATGTCTTTTTTTTTTCTTTTATGCGGTTTTTACATCCTTTTTCTTCCACGTTACTTCTTTATCTTCGTCAAATTAATATCTTGCACCATCTCATTTTTTCCCCGTTTCCTACTTTTCAACTTTTTGAAAACCTCTCCCACTTCATTTCTGAAACTTATCTTTCTTCCACCTTTTATCACATATTTTTCTATCTTTATCTCTTTTCTTTATATATATATATATATATATATATATATATATATATATATATATATATATATATATATATATATATATTATTTCCTATTTTTTTTTCTGATCTCAGCTTACACTTTTTTCTTCTACTGATTTCCTCCGTCTCCCCGTTGCTTTCCGTACCGTCTTCTCCTTCGTCCTCTGTAACATCGTTTGTGTTCACTTTTCTCTCTCAACTACATTTGACTTTCTTTAATTCCCCTCCTCCGTATTTGAGTTTTTTGTATCTCCTCCTTCTTCCCTTTATTTACAGTTTTCTACCTTTACTTTCTGGTTGATATCCCTTCCTCTGGTTTTCCCAGCCTTCTTCTGTATCACCTGTCATTTCATCCATGTACTCCTCCATCACCATCATTTGTTCACTTCTGTCATCCTCATCTTGATTTCCATTTTTCTCTACATTTGTTTCTCTCTTCTCGCTTGTTCTTGTTTAATACTGCCTATTCTTTTTTTTTTTTTCTTTTTTTTTATGTGACCGACTCTGGGCATAGGCTTCACAGCCTGATTTCAAGGCCCAGTAGTCCTCCTACATACCATACACCTCTACATATTCGCACATTTCCTTTTATTTAATTTTTCATCTTCTTTATCTTTCTCTATGCTGCATTTCATTCTTCCTTATATTTTTTGTCTTTTCTCATTCTTCATCTACCTTTTTTTTTTTTTTTTTTCAAATCAACATCTATTCATCAACTAGTTTGCTAATTTTTCATCCTTATTACTGTTTTACCCGTTCTTGTTTTCTCTTTCATAGAGTCCTTTTATGAATTTCATTGCCTTTCCCTTCACGTAATTGTTGCCCGCTTCTTATCTATATTTTTTACCTCTTTCTCCCTCTCCTACTTATTTATCTTGATTTTTTCTTTTACAACAAGGCCTGTCTTCAAGTCGTCTTTCTGTAGCCCACACTTTAACTTCCCAGCCTAAATTATCAACTTACTGCAAGTCTTGCAGGTTTTGTTCACTTAACTTTAAGCCCACCAACCCTTTTCCTTGACAAAAAAAAAAAAAAAAAAAAAAAAAATGTTGTTCTCAATTTGCATTCTATTTTTCTCTATTACATACACACACACACACACACACACACACACGCACACGCACGCACGCACCCACGCACGCACGCGCGCGCGCGCAAGTGGTGGGGATCATCATCCACTCACATGATATATTGTAGCGTGCCTATTTCTTCTTTCCTATTTCTCATTCGATATCTTTGCCTGAACTCGTCTTCTTCCTGCTTCTCCTTTGCGTACCTGCCAATTTTAATAACTCCTCTCTCCAGTTTACGTGGCACGATACTAAGTAACAACCTTACTTGTTTCCTTTAACCCAGGACACCATTTATAACAATGTTAGTCACCATACAACTAGATTATGGAATAAAGTCAAGCCTTCTCTGGTGCCCCTGTTATCTGGGTAGAGAGATGCAAATGTTGTAAGGCTGTTCTGGAAGGTTGACAAAGAGCAGGGGAGAAAGAATCAACAACTGATTGAATGAACACTATGTACATGGTTCGTGCTATAAGAATAGACACCCTGGCAGCATAATTAGTGAGCCACTTGAGAGGTTTTAGGCACCACTGTAGCTGGGTCAGCAGATCCTGAACAATCGGAGGCACGCGTTGTCTTGCAGGAATGGAGGGACAACTGTGTACAGGCGCCCCCAGATAAAGGTCCTGTGTGCACAGAGGGATAACACAATCCCGATAGAGAATACAGGCAGTGTACTTACTGGACGGGAAGTGGAGATTCTACTCTTTTCTGGACAGATAATGAGTCCGCATTTGGAAGCCTACTCGTGAAACAAGTGAAGGAAACGTTGCAGATCTGCTGGGGAATTTGAGTGATTGCAGATGTCACCAGCTTAGCAAGTAATCATGGTTCCAGGGATGTCAGGAAGGAGGGTGAGTAGACGATGTATGAGGATATTAAACAAAAAGGGACTAAGGACACCACCTTGTGGAGTATCAAGCTCGAAATCCTTAGCAGTGCTGTATGCTCCCTTAAAAAGAACACGAGAGGACCTATTAGACAGGTAACCACATATCCATCGCAAAAGGTTTCCCTCAACTCCAAAATCCACTAGCTGGTTGAGGATAATGTCTCTGTTTGTGACATCAAATGCACTCTTTAAATCTATGAAGGCCACTACACTGGTGGGGGATAGGAGGGTGTATAGCTCCATGAGGCAGTGATGTGTCCCTTGCTGTGATAAAAAGCCGTACAGTCGAGGCGAGAGCTTGTCTTGCAGCCTAAACAAGAGTGTTGTAAGGAGGATGTGTTCCAGTACTTTACTGGAGCAGGAGGTGAGGGAAACAGGTCGGAATTTATCAGTGCCAGGTTTAGGAATAGGCATGATAGTACTGCGGGTCCATGCTTGTGGCACGTATCCCAGACGGATGCATTGGTTGAACAGCTGGAGAAGGGGATTACCAGGAACTTTCAGGAGGACACGGAGGACAGAAAAAATGATGCCATCATCACCTGGAGCTGTTACCCTACCCCTGGCGAGGGCCCGTCGCAATTCATCGTCAGTTATAGCCACATCATCCTCATCTTCTGTCCTCAGTAAAGCAGTGGTGAGACAGAGTGCACGAAAGTTTTTCTGGGTGGAGAGCACGTCCTGTATGTGTGCGGGAAGGGCTCAAGCCCGTGACTGTGCAGACCAGGCATCTACAAGATCCTGTGCGTACTGTGCTGGACTGTGGTGGAGGACACTAGGGGGCTTCTTCTTGAGAACCTTGTTGATAAGGCGCCACATGGAACCAACAGTCATTTGATGGTTGATGCTATCGGTAAGTTTATGCCACAAATCGGTATAAACGCATTGCTGGAGAGCAACTAGATCATCCCTCTACAATCGATACTGATGGAGACTCTCGGGGGAAGATCGTCTTTGAAAGGCAAAACCGTCTTCCACCGCCTTCCTCTGCCTGAACGATGCGATTATCCAATGTCCAGGTGTGGTCATCATGATGGCGTGTAATGTATGGCCTGTTGACATAATGGGTGTAGAAGTCACGCGTGGAGCTGAAAAGTGATGAATACAACTTTTTGGGACAATGAAGGTCGAACGTGGGAAGAAGGCTGGTCATGTAGGAGATGTATGTAGGGCAGAACTTGGGTGGGATTGCAATGCGAGTGCATCTGTGTACAGGAGAAGGTGTAGCAGGGATGGAATAATGAAGGCTGAGAGCAATCTGATCAGAGAAGAGCACAGGGATACTTGAACACCTGACCTGGGACACCATGGGGCTGGATGTAAGGCATGATCTAGCGTACCTCCTCGAGCGTGTGTGGCCCCACTGGTGTCCTAGCGAGTGAGCTAATTTTGATGAATATACAGAAAGGTCCCCCAAAGCAGGGTGTTGGGCATTATAATCCCCCATGTATGTCATGCCATGGATGGTGGGAGCTGGGAGAGCAGCTGTATTCAACCTGCCTGGCGCAGAGTACACATTGCACAACCGATTTGTGCTGCTTCCAATGGTGACCTCAAGAAGCTGGAAGGTTGTTTCGTCATTTACAGAGCTGTGAAGGAAACGGTGCTGGATGGAGGCATGGACATATATGACAAGTCCATTCTTAACTCGATGGACATGAGAAACATAACCACTGAGAGTGGGTGCCTCTACCCCGAGTAGTACATGACCAACAAAGGATTCCTGAATGAAAATGATATCCGGGTGGCAACTGTATACAAATCCTTTGAGTGCAGTAAGGTTAGACCGGTTAGTAGCACCACAGGTGTTCCAAAAGATGACATGCAGTTGTGCCATGTTACCGAACTTTGCCATGACATTTGCGAGGCTCAGATGAGGAAGTGGTGGTGGCATGAGAAGTGTTACACGGCGTGCCACGAGGGGAAGACTCCCTGGGAGGAGCATTCAGTCATCCAATGGAAGTGACAATGGAGTCCAGCTTCTCTGTAAGGGAGGTGACAGTCGTAATGATGACTTGTTGTGATTCAGCCAGTGAATTTAATGTTGTCTCAAGTGTGGCTTGCTTGCTAACCAAGCCATCAATGCGGGCTTCTATTGCATTGAAACGTGCTGTAAGTGAGCTAATCCAAGTCCTGAGTGTGGCAACGGCATCGTGAAGTTCAGTGACTGCAGCTGAGTGGAGACAGGGGGAGTGCAGCGCAGAATGGTGGTGGTGGTGATGCCAGTGGAGCCCCACCCTTGGCAACAGGGGCAGGGTTAGCCCAGCATCTAGTGCAGCCATGCCAAACATTAACCCCCTCTTGATGACATCAGGAACATTTCCAGTGCAAGATATCTGGAGGTGGTGGGTTGGGTTGCATTGAGGCTGTATCAGAAGCAGGTGGAGGGGGTCGGTGAGGAAACGTCCAAGAGTCACGCTGGCCAGAGCACCATGCACACCATTCTGGTGGAGAGCAATACCAGGAGATATGACCAATGCCCCATCATTGAAAGGACCACAGTTGCTGGCCTCCCCCATCTCCCAGTCCTTGGAGGTACTCCAAAATGATGCCCTTCAGGTTATGCTGTTCGCTCCACGCTGTACCCGACTAGTCAATTTACGGATGGAGAATGGGTTTCCATCACTAGCCCACTGGATCGCACTGCATGCACTGGCAGAAACGCTTTGTTTAGTGAATCTTCACCTGAGGCTATATGTCTCCATTCTGCTCATACGCCTGGCTAGCAGGCCCCCAGACCCATCCCCCCTTCGGGATTGGGCTCTAGACATGGTGGCTCTCTTTCACAAGTTAGGTGTGGCACCAGAGGTGTGCCAAGATCCAGAGCTGGTATGTCCAGGCTACGAACCTCCTGCACCCTGGGCGCCTCCCCTTTTCACCGTTATCAGTCCCACCGACATGAAGCCTCGCCACTCGATCCCGGCCATCCTTTGGAAGGAGAGTTTCAGTAGACTCAATGCGCTCACCTCCTCTGATGCAGCAGTCTACTACACGGATGGCTCTGTTTCGTCCGATGGTTCAGCAGGAGCTGCTTTTGCTTATGGGGACCATACTGAATCCTGGCACATCACCAAGGGTGTCTCCGCCATTCAGGCAGAGTCAGTGGCTCTTCTCGGTGCCCTGAGCCATCCCTATAGCTATCGACATAGACGTGTCATTTTCCATACTGACTCTCTATCCTCCCTTCAATGCCTGGCATCTCTCTCTCTAGTTGCCCACCGGTTCTTACTTACTGCCATATTTACAGTGTCCTCCCTCATCCAGCAGCAGGGTGGCTCTGTGATTTTTCACTGGGTACCTGGGCATGTTGGGATACGGGGTAATGAACTACCCAATGCTGCTGCATGTGCGGCTACATCACTCCCTGATGTTACGTTTCTGCTTCGCCTCAATGCTTCCAGAGTTCTCTCTGCTGTGGCTGGCATTATTGCAGAACTTACAAGGGATGACCATCGCCTAAGTGTAGCTGACGGCTCACGTTCGGACACTTGGTATGCTGCGGCCGCATCATATTCCTCCATCTCGATCCCTCCAGGCCTACCCAATTATCTCTTAGTCAGGCTCCGGCTTTTACGCATGGGATTCCTATGCTTCTGTCAGATTGCCAGCTTGGACCCTGAGCCGTGACCCAACTGCTACGAGCTGTCTGCTGAACCCCTCTGCCATTACATTCTCGACTGCCCTGCAATCGCTTTTGTTCGAGAGCCCCCTGGAGAGGGCTTTGGTCGCTCTGGCGATGATGTGCACGATGCTGCTAGGGCCATTGGCAATGCAACCTTTCAAAGGCTTCTTCAAACTGTACGGGATTATCCTCCTCCTCGTTGACTGCTACTTCCACCCCCCATCATTATTCTAGGTCCAACTCACCCTTTCTCTCTCTCTCTCTCTCTCTCTCTCTCTCTCTCTCTCTCTTGTTTATTCTCTGCTTATCACTGACGGGCTCTTAGTTTGCCCGTGTCCCACAACAGGTGGGCAAATATCCAACAACAACAACAATAACTTCAGGGGATTCGAGTTGGGCTTTGAGATGCTATGCCTGAGTGAACTACGATTCGAATTTAGTTTCACTTCCTGACGAACTAATGTAGCTATGCCGTGTGCGAAAATGCTCTTCATAATATTGCTCTATATATTAAATAATCCCATCATTGTGCAAGCAGCAAGTCCTTTGACCTCAGTGGATATTCTAATGTTGAACACTTTCATAATGTAGCATCTACCACACATTTAAACATGATGAGTGGATGCACAAAAACATTTACGATGTAGTATCTGCCAATGATTTCCATTTAGTCCCCACACAGTTCAAAGCATTCCGTTGAAATAATTATTATAACTTTAACCCGATAGCCTAACTTGTGACTTTACGTATAAAAACTTAATGTCACATTTAATGTCACAACCGGGAGTTGCTCTGTCAGTACACTTCGCGGAAAGACAAGAAATTTATCTTGTACTAACCAACACATTATAAACATCTTGAGGAAAAAAAGAAAAAAATAATAATAATCATTCACATAACGCTGCTTCATGATGTGTAATTTCAAAGTAGGCTACACCATGGTGAAATAGCGACACCTCTTTGGCATTAGTGTGGTTTCATTGTTTTGACGAGGTTTGTAAAATAAATGTGATATCAATGACCTCGTCAGAAGAAAAATATTGTTTGATGCTTAATCTACATCCGATTTTATGAGGTACTTCTAGATAAAGTATATTGTAATCGTGGTAATGATACTGTTATAACTAAGACAACAGTTTCCTGCTAAAATATAGATGAAACTTACCCATCTATTTGGTTAAGAGATCCAGATCACATCTATAGAAATACTGCATTACGTGCCTCGTAACATTTTCACAGAATATGTATTTTACTTTATCGTTCGTTTATTGATTTTTGTCCTATGTCTATGGTTATCATTTCATGTTTTTCCAGAAAAATAATGACACTGAAATGTGTAACTACATCACTGTTACGTTTATGTGCAATTAGTCTTAAATAATGCAATATCTGAATATCTTACACGAAATTTTGGCATTTCACTGTTGGTGCCATAATAATAGTGCAGTACAAGAAAAATTTTTACTTTAGCTAGGCTACGTATCACTGTCCGAGTTTCAGTTCTAATGCAAATACTCCCTTTATCATCTCAGGCCCCGAATTTCACAGATTATGCTTCTCCTTCACGATATAGTGTAATTTTTATATCCGATAAATGTGGAGAGATTATAAATGAATTCGGAGGTTGCAACCTCCGTCGTGGACCGTCATCCCAAAGCTTGAAACTCAAGGGCTGAGTTTTGTTTGCCCAGATTAGTATCCATATCAATAATTTCTCCTCTGTAGCCTATCACATATCTATTAGCGAAGGGATGTGTCAGTGCCAAGGTAAACGCTAGCCTGTCCACATTTCTACAATATATGGATGGGTGAAGGGGATATGTCACTGCCACTGCGAACGGCAGCCTGGCCACGTCGCTACCACATATGCGTGGGTTAAGGAGATGTGTCAGTGCCAAAGCGAACGCTAGCCTGGCCATGTCTCTACCACATATGCGTGGGTTAAGATGTTTCAGTGCCAAAGCGAATGCTAGCCTGGCCATGTCTCTACCACATATGCGTGGGTTGAGGGGATGTCTCACAGCCAGAGCGACAGCTAGCCTGGTCACATCTATACCACATATGCATTGATGAAGGGACGTGTCAGTGCTAAAGCACATGCTTATTTGGCCGTATGTCTGCTACATATGCATAGATGAGCGAAAGTGATGGTGCCTGATTACACATTTACCTGGTCACATCTCTGTCACATACAAGCTCATGGATTACCGCAGTAGTGCACATAAAACTTCACAGGGCTTAAGCTCAGAAGGACAGAGGACATATTCATATGCTGGTTCAGTTTGCCCCATGTCCTACTTTTGGTGGCAGTAGGCTCAGTAGGATTCCCAAGTGTGCATGTTTACGCACGCACGCACGCACGCATGCACACATACATGCTCTCATGCACACATGCGGGCAAGCACGCGCACTGACACACATGCGCGCAACTGCGTGCACTCACACACACGCACGCAAGCTCGTGCGCTCACACACATGCACGCAAGCAAGCACGCTCACACACATACACACATGCACACACACTCACACACAGGCACACACACACACACATACACGCAAGCACACACACACACACACACACACACACACACACACACACACACACACACACACACACACACACACACACACACACACACACACACACACACACACCTCCATTACCACTACATCATTCATTAACCGCTCCATTACCCATACATTTTTCCTTATTCCCTCCATTACCATTATACTGTTCTTCAAAACTTCAATTAATATTGCATTATATCTCAACCTCTTCCCTACCATTATATCATTCGTTAACCTCTCCATTGCCGATAAATCTTTTCTTAACCCATCCAATATCATTGCATCATTCTTTAACCCCTCCACAACCATTATATCATTCCTTAGCCCCTTCATTACCATTATATCATTCCATAAACTATTAGTATTTTCTTTCCATTGGGCTCCTCCGATCATAACCTTACCAGCTTAACCTGTCTTATCGTTCCAGTATGGCCTAAGGACTCTCCCAAGACACGGCGGCTGTGGAAATTTGGAGCTGCTGATTGGAAGGCCCATGGACAGTTCTTCTTCGGTTTTCCTTGGAATAATCATTGCTTCCTTGACCGAAAGCCATCTGGGTGTGCCTCATGCATTACGGAGGTTATTCTCTTGGGCATGGAGGTGTACATTCTCTTTGCTTATCCTGTGACTAATGCAAAAAATAAAAAATGGTTTTATCACACTTGTATTAATGCTGTCCACAACAAGGAGAAGGCCAACAAAAGGTACCAGAGTCAAACCACCCATGAATCTCGTCAGTTTTTATGTTCCTGCCTGAAATTGTTAAGTCTGTTCTTCCCTTTGCAAAAAAATTATTCCATTAAACAAAATCCTCTGAACTTTCCAACTCAAATTCATTCCAGTTCCTCTGACACCTTGCCAAAAACCTTTCTAACAACTTCATCCTTTTCTCCTCTCTACTCTTTTCTGCTCTGATGGCTTTGTAGTTGTTTCTTCTACTAATAAAGCAGAACCCACTGCTCAGATTTTCTCCTCCAACTCCACCTTGGACAATTCCGATGCTGTTCTTCCATAACTGACTTCCTCATGGCTGACAGTGGTGTATTTCCTGCCATCACTGGCCTCAGTACCAACAAGGCATATGGGCCTGATGGGGTCCGTCCTGTTGTCCTCAAGAACTGTGCTTCTGTGCTTTCACCTTGCCTGAGTAAATCTTACGTCTTTGTCTGTCAACTTGTACCTTTCCTTCATGCTGGAATTTGATCTCATTCTGCCTGTCCCAAAGAAGGATGCCCATTACCAGCCCTCTAATTATCGTCCAATTGCTTTGACATCCTTTTTTTTTCTAAAGCTTTTGAAACTATTCTTTTCCAAAAAATTAAAGCATTTTTCCTACTACAATCTCCTTTCTGGTCATCAGTATGGTTTGTACCAGGGATGCCCCACTGGAGATCTTCTCACATCTTTTGAGACGAGTGAAAGCTTTGTCAGCTTTCAATCGATTCTGGCATCTCTGATTTACAAGCTGCCCTCTTACGATTTCTATCCTTCTATCTGTGCCTTCATCTTTATCTTCTATCCACGTCATCCTATAGCTGCTGTTATTGACGACAGCCATTCTTCTTCCAGGTATCAATAGTGGTGTTCCTCAGGGTTCTGCCCTATCACCAACTCTTATCCTTCTATTCATCATTGACCTAAGTTGTGCATCTATCCCTATCCACTCATATGCGGATGAATATTAATCCTTCACCTTTCCTTTCGCTTCTTGCAGCGTTCATCTCAGCAGTTACTTCAACAAACAAGGGGTGAGGCTGTAGCACACCTAATGCCTGACTTGATTCATAACTCTGATTGGGGTAAAAATAATACTGTTGTATTTAATATATCAGAAACACAGTTCTTACATATTTACATTCATCAGAATCTTCAACAGGGTTATTCTCTAGTTTTTAGCAATATCCAACTCAAACCTGCATCATCTTTGAAGATATTTGGTATTTCATTCTCTCGGGATTTTTTTTTTTTGGAAAGAACATATTACCTCTGTTGTAAAATCTGCTTCCAAGAGATTAGGTGTACTAAGCCGACTCCGTGCATTCTTTACCTCTGCACAGTTGTTGACTTTATACAGGGGTTATTTTCGCCCCTGTGTGGAGTACAGCTTTCATGTGTGGGGACGTTCCCTACATACATCCCTTCTCAACAAGGTCGAGGCAAAGGCTTTTGGTCTCATTAACTCTCTTCTTCGTACTGGCTTCTTTCAACCTCTGTCACTTCGCTGCAGTGTTGCTTCCTCATCTCTTTTCTATCACTGCTTTAATGGTCACTCATCTACTGAACTTTCTGCTTGCCTTCCTCCATCACAACAGCTTCCACGTAGCACCCGTCTAGCAGCAAACTCTCATCCTTTTTCTGTGCAACTCTCTAATGTAAGAGATAACAGTTACTTTCAGCCCTTCGTGTATACAACAAGTCAGCTCTGGAATTATATTCCTTTGTCTGTATATCCTACTTCCTATGACCCCCAGTCTTTTAAACGCAGTGTGTCCATTCATCTTGAAAGTAGCGGATCTTGAATTTGGGTTTCTGTTCTCATCTTGTTTATATTTCTTCTTGCAGGGAACAATCTTGTGGGCTTCTACCCTTTGGTTCCGACTTTCATGCATATACATATATACAGTATATATATATATATATATATATATATATATATACAGTATATATATATATATATATATATATATATATATATATATATATATATATATATATATATATATATATATATATATATATATATATATATATATATTTATATATATATATTTCTGCTGCCGCCATTTCATTTTTATTCAGGGTGGGGTTGACATCTCTGTTGGAAAGGGGTTAAGCAATCCATCTTTTATGTAACATTATAAGACGTGCCAAACCATTTGTTAGAGTTAGGTTCTTCTCTGGAGACTCGACATAACCAGGATAAAGGACCATCGCGACGATGGCGATTAACATTTTTTCAGATGCTGGAGCATCTTCAAAAGCGGCCCAGTCAGCCAGTCACACCGTGAAGCCGCATTTTAGTGAAGATATCAGACTGGTCTCTACCGATTTTTTTTTTTTTTTTATGTGACGAAGAAGGAACCAAAGGCAACGAGCCCGAAAAATTGTTCCTTCCAAGAGAAAAACAAAATACAAGAGAGAGACAAATTCAAGATCCGATCATTTCGAGATGCCTGGACACACTGCTTTTGAAAGAAAGATCATAGGAAGCAGGATATACAGACAAAGGGAAACAGTTCCAGAGTTGACCTGCTGCATAAATCAAGAACTGGGAGTAAGTGTTAACTCTTCCATTAGAGTGTTGGACAGAAAAGGGATGAGAGTTTGCTGCTAGATGGGTGCTACACGCGCGTCGTAGAGGTGGAGGAATGCATGCAGACACTTCAGAGCAGCAGTGAATATTGAAGTAGAGATAGAAAAGAGATAAAGATGCAACAGTGCGGCGAGGATACAGAGGTTGAAGGGAGTCAGTAAGAGGAGGAGAGTTAATGAGATGAAAAGCCTTTGATTCCACCCTAATGAGAAGAGGTGTACATGGGGAGCCTCCCCACATATTAGAGTTGTACTCCACACATGGGTGGATAAAGCCCCTGTATAGAGTCAACAATTGTGCAGGGGTAAAGAAGGAACGGAGTCGGCTTAACACACCTAATCTCTTGGAAGCAGATTTTACAAGAGATGTAATATGATCTTTCCAAGATAAGTCCCGAGTAAATGAAACCCCAAGCATGTTCAATGATGATGCAGGATTAAGCTGAATATTATTAAACATTAGTGGGTATACCTGTGGAAGATTTTGTAGGGTTGATAGGTGTAAAAACTGAGTCTTTGATGCATTGAAAACAACCAGATTCTTTTTACCCCAGTCAGAGATACGAGCCAAGTCAGACATTAAGTGTGCCATAGCCTCATCCCCTGTTTGCTGAAGTAACTGCTGAGATGGACGTTACAGGAACCGAATGGAAAAGTGAAGGGTGGAGTCATCAACGTATGAGTGAATAGGGTTAGATGTACAGATTAGAAGGTCATTGATGAATAAAAGGAAGAGAGTTGGTGATAGGACAGAGCCCTGAGGAACACCACTGTTAATAGATCTAGGAAAAGAACGATGGCCATCTACAACAGCGGGTATAGAACGACCAGAAAGGAAGCTAGCGATGAAGGCACAGATAGAAGGATGGAAACCGTAAGAGGGCAGTTTGGAAATTAAAGATTTATGCCAGACTCGATCAAAAGCCTTTGAGATGTCAAGTGCAATGGCAAAGTTTTCGCCAAAGTCCCGAAAGGAGGATGACCAAGAGTCTGAAAAGCAGGTGAGAAGATCGCCAGTGGAGTGTCCCTGACGGAACCCGTACTGACGATCAGAAAGTTGCAATAGGAAGGATGCTTTAAAATTTTTCTATTAAGAATTGACTAGAAAACTTTTGAAATACATGATGTTAAAGCGATTGGACGATAGTCAGAGGGTTGGGAATGGTCACCCTTCTTTGGGACTGGCTGAATGAGAGCAAACTTCCAGCAAGAAGGAAAGGTACAAGTTGATAGACAAAGGTGAAAGAGCTTGCCTAGGCAGGGAGTAAGCACAGAAGCATAGTTCTTGAAAACAACAGGAGGGACCCCATCAGGCCCATATGCCTTGTTAGTATTGAGGCCTGTGATGGCAGAAAATACATCAGCTGAAGAAATTTTAACATCAGCCATGAGGCAGTCAGAGGGGGGAAGTGATGGAGGAACACCACCGGAATCGTCTAAGGTGGAATGGGAGGAGAAAGTCTGAGCGAAGAGATCTGCTTTATCAGTAGAAGAAATAGCTACAGAGCCATCAGAGTAGAAAAGAGGAGGGAAGGATGATGAGGTAAAGTTGTTAGAAAGGTTTTTGGCAAGGTGCCAGAAGGAGCGGGAAGAATTCGAGTTGGAGAGTTCAGAGCATTTAGTATGGATGAAATTATTTTTAGCAAAGCGGAGAACAGACTTAGCACGATTCCGGGCAGAAACGTATAAAAGATATGATTCAGAGGCGGGTTGGCTCTGGTACCTTTTATAGGCCCTCTCCTTGTTGCGGACAGCATTAGAGCAAGCGTGATTAAACCAAGGATTTCTTGCATTAGTCAAAGGGTATGAGAAGGGAATGTATGCTTCCATACCTGAGAGAATAACCTCTGTAATGTGCAAGGCGCACTCAGATGGCTCCTGGCCATGGAAGCAACAATCATTTCAGGGAAAATCAAAGAAGCCTGAGGGCTTCCTAATCCACTGCTCCAAAGTGCCACAGACGACGTCTCTTTGGAGGGTCCACAGGCCGTACCGGAGTGATAGGACAGGTTAAGGTGATAAGGTTGTGATCGGAGGAGCCCAAAGGAGAGAAAAGATTAACAGTGTAAGCAGAAGGATTAGTTGTAAGGAAGAGGTCATGTATTTTGGAACTCTCTCCGAGGCGGTCCGGGATACGGGTAGGGTGCTGTACAAGCTGCTCTAGGTCATTATGGATAGAAAAGGTGCAGGCTTGTTCACCAGGTGGATCAGTGAAAGGAGAGGAGAGCCAAAGGTGGTGGTGAACATTGAATTTTGCTAGAATGGAGATTTTAGAGAAAGGAGAAATGGATAGAATGCGTTCCATCGTAGAAGTAAGATAGCCAAAGAATTTTTGATAGTCAGTAGAATTAGGAGATAAGTAAACAGCATAGATATATTTAGTCAGAGAATGACAGGAAAGCCGAAGCCAGAGTGTAGAGAATTCAGAAGAATCGAGCTCAGGAACACGAGAGGAAGATAAGTCATTACATATATATACACAACAGCCACCTTTGGCATTGAAATGAGTATAGAGAAAGTAGGAGGATACAGAAAAGGGTCTACTGTCAGTTGCCTCAGACAGCTGAGTCTCAGTTAGAAAAAGAAGGTGAGGTTCAGAGGAGAGGTGGTGCTCAACAGAGCGAAAGTTAGAGGAAAGGACGCGAATGTTGCTGAAATGAAGAAGAAGAGAGTCGGACAATGGTTCCAGGCGGCTCGAGTCGTCACCGGGAGAGGGGCAGAAGGTGGGGGCATTAAGGTCCCTTCCCCCTGAGGACTCCGTGGCCACGTGTTGTGCTACCATGATTTTTTTTTAAATTTTGGAAAAGGAAGTGTGGTGTGTATTTTGCATGTAGTTTGGTGTTGATAGTTAGAGAAACTTGTACTGGAGAGCATGCTGGCCTACTCTCTGTGTTACTGAGACACTGAAAAAGTTCAGCAAAGGGGGATGGTCGGGACCTAGTCCCGAGGGCTGATGAAACGGGAGCTCCAGCTCTCCCTGTCATCAGCTTTCCATCCACCTTGGGAGTACTGCCTGCTCGACTGTTTTAGACCAGCTCCGTGGCTGTTCTGACGTGATTATCTCAGATAAGTTAGACCTGTTGGGACTGGCCCAATGTGGTCCTGCCCACGAAACTAGACATGGTGTACCTAGTGCTGGAGACAAAAGAAAGATGTGTGGCAGCACATGACAACAAGGACAACCACTAGCATTCCGTGCCCTGTGGATAAACAGCTGATAAAGTAAAGACTGCACACAGAAGTAAAAGATAAATATTTTTAAAAATCGAATTTTGCACAAATAACCACCATCACTGACATGGGACAGAGTATATAAATGTCGATGCTACTTGAAGTAAATACTTGTTTGAATCTGAACTAAAAAAAGTTCATCACTTATCGAAGAAATAGTGAAATGACAATGTCTGAAAAAATGAAGAGTTTGTGAATCTCTGTTGATTATTGTAAGTTTATGACCGCATTTACAAGTATTTCCCAGTAATAATCCACAAGGACTAGTACTGCATCCTTTGCCTGCGGTTATTACAGTTTTGTTTTCACTGAAAAGGAAAACTGCACAATGTACACTTATATCACATCATGGAGAAGTAAGAACCCATTATTATGATTCTAATCAGGACACATTGGAGAGCTGTCACATTTCCCTTTCACTTGACGTAGAAACAGCTACTGTCTACGCAAATAAGGACGATATTTATTGCTGAATTTATTTACCATCCTATTGTTTCTGTTTTCATAACTCAGGTGATTCCTTCATGGCTCCACCCACTCGATCCTTCAGCCAACTGGAACTGCAGAATGTTACTGGTCTGAAATTCTCTCTCGCGAGCATGTTGTAGGTCCAGAAAAGATAAACCGATCTCGACTAGTCTATAAAAAAAAAAAAAAAAAAAAAAAAAATTACGAAATTCACACTGTAAAGATTTTAAACGCAATGTGATAGACTGTAACGAGGCTTCACATGATGTTTCCAAGTAGCTTATCAATCATTTTCACACTCAGAATGCCTGATCACAGAGAAGCCCAATACAGTGCTTAATTTTAGTGTGGTGTTATGGTCCCGCATTCTTGTACTAACTCTTTTGGTGTGTCATTTATCAGATTACCACAAGACTTCTGTTCAAGGTCCTTGCCTGTAAAAGATTAATTAAAAGTTCATCCAGTCCCCTCCTTTGGTAATATTTTCATAAGCTTAAGAAGATCATCAGAAGACAGCAAGAATATAAGGTAAAATACGTCATCGGAGTAAAGAAGTTAAAAGTATGGTAATGCTATGTCTATGAAAGTCACGTGGGGTTCAAATGATTATATTCAGATGAAAAAGGAATCACAGAAACCTGAGAATGTTACAGCCGTAACCATAACTCACTCAAGGTTAGAAAAACTCTAGTGGGCCTATGCTATTCCAGCGAATTCAAGACGATTTTGCATGGCTGTTTGTGAGTCATGGGAGCCTGAGAGAGTTAACCAGTTCCGGACAGATGGCAGTTACCGAAGCAGTTTTTACGATACTCTGGTCTACTATGCTGTACGAGTATGTGCACCTTGAGATAGGCATTTTCATTTATATTCTTGCTAACTCCAGCCGACTATTTTCACCAATGATAAACCTATGAGACTGGTGGGATTATACATTATTAACTCCATAACTAAAAGTCTTACTAAAGTTCTTCCTTACTATCTACCTACAACATCAATTCCCTACATTCACCTTGAGATTCCGTTTCTTACTATCTATCTAACTATTCCCTGCTTTCACTTTTAGATTCCGTTTCTTAGAAACTCTCCCAAACTCATGCACCAAACCTTGCAGTTCCGCTTTGTCGTCACTTAATACAGTGTCATCTGCAAACAACAGTACAAGGAGTTTCCAAACACTGCCCTCTCTCATTAGGGCCGCTCCAACATCCACTGCCCTATCTTGTAGCTCTTTTATAATTAAGTCCATATACAGACTGAACAGCGATGGAGACATGACACATCCTTGTTTCAAGCCAATATTCAGATAGAAAAATTCACTCAATTCACTATCTAAACACGTTGCAGCCTTAACCCCCTCATACACACTCTTCACGGCATTCAGCAACTTCCCATTTACTCCATATATTATTAATATTTTCTACATTCGTTGCCTACCCACTCTGTCATATACTATCTCCAAATCCATGAAGACCGTATACAGCTTCTTTCTTTCTCTAGAAACTTTTCCTGTAAAGACCCAAGGATGAAAATCTGATCTACACAACCACATCCCTTCCTAAAATCTCCCTGTTCTTCTCCAAAGTATTCCTCTGTTATTTTCCTAACTCTGTCAGTAAGTATCCCACCATATATTTTGTCTATTATACTAAGAAGACAAATGTCCATATGATTACCACACACTTCTTTTTCCCCTTTTCCCTTGGGCAGGGCATAATTATACCTGAATTCATATCTTCCAGGACTCTACCTTCCTCCCAGACCAATCTGCAAATCTTCCATATCCATTGTGCTACTACCTCTCCCCTATGCTTCAGCATTTCACCACACATTCCATCAATTCCTGGGGCTTTCCCCATTTTAACTTTCTTCCTTGCCTCCACTACAGTACTTCCATCCTACAGATCTCTTCCTCCCTTCTCACCACCCTCTTTCCCCCGGCCATTCCCCTGCCACATATACTCCCATTACTTTTCTTCTCTATATTTAATAGTTCCATGAAGTGTTCTCTCCATCTGCCCACTTTTTCTCCCTTCTCCAAAATCAGTCTGCCATTTTTATCTTTCAATACCCTAACAACTTCTTTACCACCCCTCTCTAACTCTCTTAACTTGCTTCCAGAACATTTTCTTACATTCCCTCCACTTTACACTCAAATAACTTCCACATATCTCATCCACTCTCTTCTTAGTCTGTCTTACTAATCTTTTCATCTCTCTCTCTCTCTCACTCTTCTGTCTCTCAACTTCATGCCTCTGCTTCCCATCCACTCACTGTATGCTTTCTTCTTTTGTGGCACAGCTTGCCTCAAACCTCCATTCCACCATGCTGTTCCTTGCACCCCTTTCGTCTTTTCTTTACCCCACACACCACCTCACATGCTACACAGATTTCTTCTGTGAAAATCTTTCATACACCTTCCACCTCCCCCATCTACTCAATATCATATTTACCCAATCGCTCCCTCAGTTCTCCCTTACATTCTGCTTTTCTTCCATTAATCTTACAACCCTTCTACCCTCCTTGTATGGACTACATCCTCCTGTCCTTCCCTCCTATTCCTCCATTGTACTTGAACCTTGAGTTTCACCACCACCAAATGGTGGTCAGAAAACCCACTCCTCCAATCACTGTATGCTCTTGCATCCATTACATGTCTTCTCATTCTGTCATACACACACATATAATCATTGTCTTTAGTTCATTCAGTCAACCACCCACCCTTCTTAACACTCGCCACGTATACATGTAGATAATTTTGTTACTAAAGAGGGTATTGGCTGTCACCAACACCTTCCTCACACAAATGCCCATTAGAGCACTGCTATTCTCATCCACTCATGCTAGCACTCCCCATTCATCAACTACTGCATCCACCTTCACATTTCATATTTTTGAAGTCATATAATCCCATCAAAAACACATTCTAATTCCTCTCAATCTTTTCCCTGCATGCTGCCACATTTGCCAGAACAGTTCTTTCACTCAGTTTTCACGATCTCTAATGACGATAAAATATTAACTATACTATTTTACCTGCCACCAGACGGTTTTATTTGGCATCAAGCCGTGAAAGGAATTACTGTACAACAGTCTCACCTTTGCTGAAAACAGATATCTGAACCAGTTTGTTTTTGCTAGCTCCATTGTCTGTATCTTAAAGGCAAACAATATCTAAAGTTAGCTGCAGTAAGTACGACTGACTAACAATAGTTTCTCACTGTGAAGCTGTTACTTTTGGAAGTCTTGCTATATATTACGGTGTTTATACGGCTTACATTTTGCAACATTTAGTGTGTGTGTGTGTGTGTGTGTGTGTGTGTGTGTGTGTGTGTGTGTGTGTGTGTGTGTGTGAGAGAGAGAGAGAGAGAGAGTTAGTGGGGGGGGGTGTTATATTAAAAAACTATTGTGAAATCAATCTTATGACGTGAGGATGGAAAATGTGCAGAAACAAGGGATGTATAAAGCACAAAATCATGAGATCATTTGGCAATGTTTGAGACTGAGTTCTAATTTCGTTACGACATTCGACACTCTTCTCACAGAATGAATGTAGTAATAGTATTGACCTCTGAATGTCCTCCCATCCCAAATGCCTTCTTGTTTTTGTGCTTATGCATCTCTTGCTTCTGCCTTTTTCCATATATATATAAATATATATATATATATATATATATATATATATATATATATATATATATATATATATATATATATATATATATATATATATATATATATTTCGAATGTAAGGGGTGTGAATGATGAGGTGAAAGAGCGTGAAATTGTCCAGGTGCTTGAGGGTGCAAAAGTGGATGTATGTGGAGTAAGTGAAACTAAATGGAGAGGAGAGAGTGTGAGAGAATGGGAGTATGGATGAGGTATATGTGCAGGAGTAGGTGAGAATGAGAGGGCAAAAGAAGGAGTGTGAATTGTTGTGAGTAAAAGATGGAAGAAAAACATAAGAGAGTATGGATCAGTTGGGTCAAGGATTGTGTGGGTAAGATTGAAAGTTGGAATACAAATGTGGGCGATTGTGTGCGTGTATGCGCCAAAGCAAGATCGTGCAAGCAGAGTGAGAGAAGAATTCTGGACAAATGTGGAAATGTGCATGGAAAAGTTTGCAAAGAATGAGAGAGTGTTTTTGATCGGTGATATGAATGGTAAAGTAGGGAATGTGAAGGTGGATGGAACAGTTGGTGAGTGGGGTGTGCCTGCTGTAATGGATGAGAATGGCAGTGCATTAGTGGACACTTGTGCCGTTAGGAGGTTGGTAATAGCCAATACTCTCTTCAGGCACAAGATGATCCACAGGTATACATGGTGACTGATGAGAAGAGTGGTTGGTGAACTGAATGAAAGGAAGGCAATGATTGATTTTGTGTGTGTGGTTGAAAGGATGCGAAGATGTGTAATGGATGCAAGAGCTTATAGAGGTTGTGGGAGTGGACTTTCTGACCATTACTTGGTGGTGGCCAGTATCAAGATCCAAGCAAGATGGAGAAATAGAAAAAGGGAAGGAAGGGAAGAAGGAGTAGTTGCAAGGAGAGTGGAAAGGTTACAAGAGGATGAGAATATGGCAGAAAATAACAGAGAAGTAGCAGAACGATTGGGTAAATATGAATTGGAGCAGATGGGGGACGTGGAAGGTGTGTGCAGGATATTCACAGAAGAAATATGTGCAGCATGTGATGTGGTGTGTGGGGTGAAGAGAAGACGAAAGGGGGGTGCAAGGAACAGCGTGGTGGAATGACGAGATGAGACAGGCTGTGGCACAAAAGAAGAAAGCATACCATGAATGGATGAGAAATAGGGTCGTGGAAGAAGTTGAGAGGTGGAAGAGAGAGTTATATGTAGAAAGGAAGAGAGAGGTGAAAAGTTTAGTAAGAGAGAGTAAGAAGAGAGTAGATGAGGAATTTGGAAGGAATTTGAGTGTAAAGTAAAGGGACTGCAAGAAAATCTTCTGGAAAGAGGTGAAGAGAGTAAGACAGGGTGGAAGTGAAGTTAGCAGGGGAGTGAAAGATAAAAATGGTAGATTACTAGTTGAGAAGGGAGAAAAAGTGAGCAGATGGAGAGAACACTTTAAGGAATTGTTGAACATAGAGGATGGAAGGAATGCGAGTATAAGTGGCTGGGGAATGGCTGGGAGAAGGAGGGAGGTGAGAAGACAGGAATAAATTAGTAGGATAGAAGTTGTGGAAGCAAAGAAGAAAGTCAAATTGGGGAAAGCCCCAGAAATTGATGGAGTGTGTGGTGAAATGCTGAAGCATGGGGGAGAGATAGAAGTAGAATGGATGTGGAAAATGTGCAGATTGGCCTGGGAGGAAGGTAGAGTCCCAGAGGATTGGAAGTCAGGTATAATTATTCCCTTGTACAAAGGAAAAGGGGAAAAAGAAGTGTGTGGTAATCATAGGGGCATCTGTCTTCTTAGTATAATAGGAAAAGTGTATGGTAGGATACTTATTGACAGAGTTAGAGAAATACCAGAGGAATTAGTTGGAGAAGAACAGGGAGGCTTTAGGAAGGGAAGAGGTTGTGTTGATCAGATATTCATTCTTAGTTCTTTAGTGGAAAAGCTTCTAGAGGAGGGAAAGAAGTTGTATGCGGCTTTCATGGATTTGGAAAAAGCATATGACAGGGTGGATAGACAAGGATTGTGGAAAGTATTAAGAATATATGGCGTAGATGGGAAGTTGTTGAATGCTGTGAAGAGTATGTATGATGGTGCTAAGGCTGCAGTGCGTGTGGATGGTGAACTGAGTGAATTTTTCACTTTGAAGGTTGGGTTGAAACAGGGATGTGTCATGTTTCCATGGTTGTTCAATCTGTACATGGATGGGGTAATAAAAGAGGTACAAGGTAGGGCAGTGGATGTTGGAGTGGCCCTGGTGAGAGAGGGTAGTGTTTGGAAACTCCCTGTACTGTTGTTTGCAGATGATACTGTGTTGTTGAGTGAAGACGAAGGAGAGCTGCAAGGCTTGGTGGTTGAGTTTGGGAGAGTGTGTAAGAAACGGAATCTAAAGGTGAATGTAGAGAAGAGTAAAGTGATTGTCTTTGAGAGAGGTGAAGTCAGTGAATGTACAGCGAGGTTGGATGGTGAGGAATTGGAAAATGTGAGTACGTTTAAGTACTTGGGTAGTGTGATGAGTAAGGATGGAGGTTTGGAGGGTGAAGTGCTTGAAAGGGTGCAGCAGGGAAGAAAGGTTGCTGGTTCCTTGAAAGCAGTAATAAGAAGCAGGGAAGTGAGCATGGAAGTGAAAAAGTTACATGATAGTATTGTGATACCAACTCTAACGTATGGAAGTGAAGCTTGGACGTTGATGGAAGGACACAAGTCAAGAGTGAGAACAGTGGAAATGAGTTATTTAAAAGGAGCATGTGGAGTCACATGGAGAGACAGGCTGACAAATGAGGATATAAAGGAGTGTTGTGGTGTGGATGTGGATGTGATAGGAAGCGTTAGGAGGAATACACTGAGGTGGTTTGGTCATTTGGAGAGGATGGAGGGTGAAAGACTGACGAAGAGAGTGTATGTGAGTGAGGTGGAGGGGGGAAGAGGGAGAGGGAGGCCGAGGATGAGATGGAGGGATGGGGTGGAGAGGTATATGAGAGAGGGGTGTGTGAGTTGGGGTGCAGTGAAATGGCGGGGGACAGAGCGACGTGGAGGCGATTTGTTTGTGGCCACCCCAAACAGGATTGAGGCATTTGGCAATACAAAGATAGATAGATAGATATGACAGGGTGGATAGACAAGGATTGTGGAAAGTATTAAGAATACAAATGTGGAAGTGTGCATGGAAAAGTTTGGAAGGAATAAGAGAGTGTTTTTGATCGGTGATATGAATGGTAAAGTAGGGAATGTGAAGGTGGATGGAATAGTTGGTGAGTTTTTTTTTTTTTTTTTTTTTTTTTTTTATCCGACTCTGAGCATAGGCTTCACAGCCTGCTATCAAGGCCCAGCAGTCCTCCTACATACCATACACCTCTACATGTCACCACTTCGGCACTAACACCCACCGTCCATATTGAATACTTGCTAGGGCTGTCTCATACAGGACTGGTGTATTGGTATTAGCGGGGGTATTTTTACGACATGTCGGCGGGTCTTCTGGTAGATCAGTAAAGTCTGATTTAATGAAATTCAAATCCTTAAACTGTTCCCTGCCCCAGCCGGGATTTGAACCTGGGTCCGTTAGAACGGCAGGCCACCTCTCTACCGATTGAGCCACGCCTCCCCCAGTGCATTAGTGGACATTTGTGCTGGGAGGGGGTAGGTGATAGCCAATACCCTCTTCAGGCACAAAATGATCCACAGGTATACATGGCGAGTGATGAGAAGGGTGGGTGGTGAACTGAATGAAAGGAAGGGAATGATTGATTATGTGTGTGTGGATGAAAGGATGCGAAAATGTTTAATGTAAGCAAGAGCTTATAGAAGTTGGGGGAGTGGACTTTCTGATCACTGCTTGGTGGTGGCCAGAATCAAGACCCAATTAGGATGGAGAAATAGAAGAAGGGAAGGATGGGAAGAAGGAGTATTTGTAAGGAGAGTGGAAAGGTTACAAGCAGGATGAGAAAAAGGCAGAGTATAAGAGAGAAGTGGAGGAACGATTGGGCAAATATGAATTGGAGCAGATGGGGGACGTGGAAGGTGTGTGCAGGATATTTACAGAAGAAATATGTGCAGCATGTGATATGGTGTGTGGGATGAAGAGAAGACGAAGGGGGGTGCAAGGAACAGCGTGGTGGAATGAAGAGGTGAGACAGGCTGTGGCACAAAAGAAGAAAGCACATAATGAATGGATGAGAAATAGGGGCGTGGAAGAAGTTAAGAGGCGGAAGAGAGAGTTATATGTAGAAAGAAAGAGAGAGGTGAAAAGATTAGTAAGAGAGAGAAAGAAGAGAGCGGATGAGGAATTAGGGAGGAACATGAATGTAAAGTGGAGGGATTGTAAGAAAATGTTCTGGAAAGAGGTGAAAACAGTAAGACAGGGTGAAAGTGAAGTCAGCAGGGAAGTGAAATATAAAAATGGTAGATTACTAGTTGAGAAGGGAGAAAAAGTGAGCAGATGGAGAGAACACTTTAAGGAATTGTTGAACATAGAGGATGGAAGTAATGCAAGTATAAGTGGCTGGGGAATGGCTGGGAGAAGGAGGAAGGTGAGAAGACAGGAAGAAATCAGTAGGATAGACGGTTGTGGAAGCAAAGAAGAAAGTCAAACTGGGGAAAACCCAAGGAATTGATGGAGTGTGTGGTGAAATGCTGAAGCATGGGAGAGAGATAGTAGTAGAATGGATGTGGAAAATGTGCAGATTGGTCTGGGAGGAAGGTAGAGTCCCGGAGGATTGGAAGTCAGGTATAATTATTCCCTTGTACAAAGGAAAAGGGGAAAAAGAAGTGTGTGGTAATCATAGGGGCATCTGTCTTCTTAGTATAATAGGAAAAGTGTATGGTAGGATACTTATTGACAGAGTTAGAGAGAGATCAGAGGAATTAATTGGAGAAGAACAGGGAGGCTTTAGGAAGGGAAGAGGTTGTGTAGATCAGATATTCATTCTTAGATCTTTAGTGGAAAAGGTTCTTGAGAAGGGAAAGAAGTTGTATACGGCTTTCATGGATTTGGAAAAAGCATATGACAAGGTGGATAGACAAGGATTGTGGAAAGTATTAAGAATATGTGGAGTAGATGGGAAGTTGTTGAATGCTGTGAAGAGTATGTATGATTGTGCTAAGGCTGCAGTGCGTGTGGATGGTGAACTAAATGAATTTTTCTCTTTGAAGGTTGGGTTGAAACAGGGATGTGTCATGTCTCCATGGTTGTTCAATCTGTACATGGATGGCGTAATAAAAGAGGTACAAGGTAGGGCAGTGGATGTTGGAGTGGCCCTGGTGAGAGAGGGTAGTGTTTGGAAACTCCCTGTACTGTTGTTTGCAGATGATACTGTGTTGTTGAGTGAAGACGAAGGAGAGCTGCAAGGCTTGGTGGATGAGTTTGAGAGAGTGTTTAAGAAACGGAATCTAAAGGTGAATGTAGAGAAGAGTAAAGTGATTGCCTTTGAGAGAGGTGAAGTCAGTGAATGTACAGCGAGGTTGGATGGTGAGGAATTGGAAAATGTTAGTTCGTTTAAGTACTTGGGTAGTGTGATGAGTAAGGATGGAGGTTTGGAGGGTAAAGTGCTTGAAAGGGTACAGCAGGGAAGAAAGATTGCTGGTTCCTTGAAAGCAGTGATAAGAAGCAGGGAAGGAGCATGGAAGTGAAAAAGTTACTACATGACAGTATTGTGATACCAACTCTAACGTATGGAAGTGAAGCTTGGACGTTGTTGGAAGGACGCAAGTCAAGAGTGAGAGCAGTGGAAATGAGTTATTTAAGAGGAGCCTGTGGAGTCACACGGAGAGACAGGCTGACAAATGAGGATATAAAGGAGCGTTGTGGTGTGGATGTGGATGTGATAGGAAGCGTTAGGAGGAATATACTGAGGTGGTTTGGCCATATGGAGAGGATGGAGGGTGAAAGACTGACGAAGAGAGTGTATGTGAGTGAGGTGGAGGGGGGAAGAGGGAGGGGGAGGCCGAGGATGAGATGAAAGGATGGGGTGGAGAGGTATATGAGAGAGGGGGATGTGAGTTGGGAGCGGGGCAGTGAAATGGCGGGGGACAGAGCAACGTGGAGGCGATTTGTTTGTGGCCATCCCGAACGGGATTGAGGCGTCTGGCAAAAGATAGATAGATAGTGTAAGAAACGGAATCTAAAGGTGAATGCAGGGAAGAGTACAGTGATGGTCTTTGAGAGAGGTGAAGTCAGTGAATGTACAGTGAGGTTGGATGGTGAGGAAATGGAAATTGTTAGTATGTTTAAGTACTTGGGTAATGTGATGAGTAAGGATGGAAGTTTGGAGGGTGAAGTGCTTGAAAGGGTACAGCAGGGAAGAAAGGTTGCTGGTTCTTTGAAAGCATTGATAAGAAACAGGGAAGTGAGAATGGAAGTGAAAAAGTTAGTACATGACAATATTGTGATACCAACTCTAAAGTATGGAAGTGAAGCTTGGACGTTGTTGGAAGGACACAAGTCAAGAGTGAGAGCAGTGGAAATGAGTTACCGGTATTTAAGAGGAGCCTGTGGAGTCACATGGAGAGACAGGCTGACAAATGAGGATAAAAAGGAGCGTTGTGGTGTTGATGTGGATGTGACAGGAAGCATTAGAAGGAACACACTGAGATGGTTTGGCCATGTGGAGAGGATGGAGAGTGAGAGACTGACTAGGAGAGTGTATGTGAGTGAGGTGGAGGGGGGGGAGAGGAAGGGGGAGGCCGAGGATGAGATGGAGGGATGGGGTGGAGAGGTATATGAGAGAGGGGTGTGTGAGTTGGGAGCAGGGCAGTTAAATGGCGGGGGTCAGGGCGACATGGAGGCGATTTGTTTGTGGCCACCCCGTTCGGGATTAAGGCGTTTGGCAATATCTATCTATCTATCTATCTATCTATTTATCTATCTATCTATCTATCTATCTATCTATCTATCTATATATATATATGTATACATACATATATATATATATATATATATATATATTTATATGTGTATATTTATATATATATATATATATATATATATATATATATATATATATATAATCATGATAGGTAAGAAGCATTTTGGCTCGGAACATGCTGGTATACGCTTTTTCTTTTTGAATTCATGAATGAAGGAATAAAGAAAAAAAATCGTCATTTCTGTGACTAGATTTCGTGACTCCTAAGAAGGTTAGCGGGTCTTTTGGAAATCTGCACTTAAAGACAGGCAACACGCGCTGTTTGCTGCGCACAACCTTGCACCTTTCCTATGAGACACCATTTTAATCCCATGGCATCCTTATATAATAAACGATACGACAATTACTGACTAATGTAAGAACATAATTACCTGTACAGTGTGCTTACGATTGTATGTACCGAATATTTGTTTTTATATTTATTGTATATGTTTGAGTTTTTGTCTGTATTTGTCAACAGTATTTTGCATATGTATGTAGTTTCACTTGTGTATTTGAATGGTTTTGCTTTACACATAACATTTATGCGAGTGTATGTGTATTTCTGTGTATTTGTATGTCTGTGCTTGTATGAGTAAAGCTGTGGACGTATATACGGGATAAGTTTGTGCGGGTATGCTGTATTTCTGTATACATGCAACACGTCCCTAGAATATAACAAAATAACACGCTGCACCAGTAGCTTGAAAAATTTTGGAAAAGGATTTCCGGGAAAATATTCCTGGCCTTCACAAACGTGTGCTCTGCAGCTCAGTGCCTTTAGAGCTGGAGTGTAAAGATGTGTGTTGTGCATGTAATCATCGTGCCTAATAATCAGCTTGGTCTTATGAAAACAAAAGCAAACATGATTAGCAGTTTAGATATTGCTTTTTCAAGTGCAGAAATATTCACACGGAATTGGAAGAATAACGATGAAAACATGAATGTTGTGAGGCAGTATATACATAGTGAGGGTTGCGAGGTTGCAGTACAGAAAGATAGGTAGATAGATAGATAGATGGTGGGAAGGGAGGTAGCCGAGTCTCCCACTGGATTCTGGCTCGACTGGAGAAGGGAAGTTTAAGGATTTGAATTTCGTGAAAGAAGACTTTCTTGATCAACCACAAAACTCGCCGGCATGTCGTAAAGGCCTACTTACATGGCCTAAATACCCCGCCAATATCAATATACCACTCCTGTATGAGACAGCCCTGGCATGTATTCAGTATGGACGGTGGGATGTTACAGCTGAATTGGTGACATTAGGAGGTGGTTAGTTGGCAGGAAGACTGATGGGCCTTAGGATACGAGCTCTGAGTCCTACGTCCAGAGTCGGACCTATAAAGAAAATAGGTTGATGGATATATCGATAGGCAGGTAGACAAGCAGACATATATAATTGCACTGATAGACAGATAGATAGATACATTGATGGACAGACCGAGACAGAAGTACAGAGCTATTTCACGTACATTCCATATAAAGGAAAAATTTAATATTTGATGTTATTAGTGGACTAGTGCTTGTCCGCAAAAAATTCCAGGACTAACTAATAGCCTTTCCATCACAAAATGTTTGCAAATACAATTATCATTGTTTCCATACCGTTACTTTTTTTTTTTTTTTTTTTTTTTTATGTGTCCGACTCTGGGCATAGGCTTCACAGCCTGCTATCAAGGCCCAGCAGTCCTCCTACATACCATACACCTCTACATGTCACCACTTCGGCGCTAACACCCACCGTCCATATTGAATACATGCTAGGGCTGTCTCATACAGGACGGGTGTATTGGTATTAGCGGGGGTATTTTTACGACATGTCGGCGGGTCCTCTGGTAGATCAGTAAAGCCTGATTTAATGAAATTCAAATCCTTAAACTGTTCCCTGCCCCAGCCGGGATTCGAACCTGGGTCCGTTAGGACTGCAGGCCACCTTTCTACCGATTGAGCCACCGCCTCCCCCTCTGACCAAAAAGTCGAAAAAATCATTTTCGTCTATTTTCCTATGTCAGTATTTCTGAAAATTACGCTCAGTCGCGTCGCCCGCGATTGCTAATATTTGTGTTTGATAATATTCTGACATTCTCTGGACTTATCTCGACCAAATACAAAAATAATTAGTTTTATAACTACTACTGTTCGCGTGAAAGAAACGAAAAAACTCACAGACAGACTCACAAGTGCACAGCTTAACTTTATTATTAAGGTGTGGGAATAAGAGCATTAAAAAAATATTTTATCCACCACTGCTGTGACATGGGAGGCTATTAGCACTGCAATGTTATGTGGTGAAGCAGTCACATTCCTATGACCGACATGTTTCTGACCGGGCAAAAAGAATTCTCTTGCGTTTAATGCCTCAGGAATTCAATATCCTCATCTTGCATCTCAACAAAGTCTCTCATATTACTGTCTCATTCCCGACAGCAACAAAACTTAGTCTTTCATCATACCTTCCTATCCTTGGTATGTCTTTCTTGTAGTCTACTGCAGAATTATCACAATACTTCTCTTGCATAAACAGTTTCTTATAGGACGGATTTATGAATGCATTCCATGTATTCTTCAACCCCAATCTGTTACTTACTTGGTACAGGGACCTGTTTGCTTCTGTGTGGAATACAGCTCTTATAATCGGAGGTTCGCCACGTACAGCACATCTAAACACGATGGAGGCAAATGCTTTTTTATTTCATCTCTCTCTCTCTCTCTCTCTCTCTCTCTCTCTCTCTCTCTCTCTCTCCTGTCGTTATACGATTGCAGTTTCACTTTTCAGAATTCTCTGCCTGTATTATGTTCCTTTCCCTTTTAGGCAGGCATACAGCATCTGTCCAGCAATCTAGTCTTACAGATTCTTTGTCTAACTTATTAATACAAGAGTATACCCATGCTCTCATTCTTTCATGCATGCAACTAGTCAACTTTGGAAATGTCTTCCTCATTTTGTCTTTCCCACAGCTTACGACCTCCAGTCTTTTAAATGCAGTATCGTCATCCATCTCGAAATAAATGACTCTTAAATCCGACTTTGTTTTGTTCAGTTGTCTTTGAAAGGTACGTGTTTTGCAGGGTCTCAACCTTTCCTTTTTTCTACAGAAAAATTGATGTTCCCATTTACTCACCTTGCACAACACGCCAGTAGTATGGAGGCAATATTCTTTCTCCCCTCTCCCCAGGGACACAGTCTAGCTGGGTGGATGGGTGAGAATTGGTGAGCACTGTACTGTACGTGGCTACTACCAAAATATTTATTTGCACACACTTCACTTTCTTCACCTTATAATTTGTACAAATAATACTTAGTCCTATGTACACTTTGTGAAATAAAATTATCCGATTATGTTACTTCTTGGGATGGGTGAATCTTTCCTTCCGACTTTTAGGTTCGTTTCAAAACAGCGTTGAACTACTGAATGATATTAGTACAAAAACAGCGTGCTAGTCACTAAGCAATGGTACTGGGACGATGAACTGCGGGATTACTGTCTTAATGAATCGAGACAGAATCCCTCAATAACAGTACACTGGAGGCCCACTTAATCTCGCCATATTTCTAGAATTAATGATCTTTGAATCTCCTGGAGGACGAGCAAAATAATTCTTCACCAATAATAGAATGAATACAGAGATGGAAACACAACTTATGTATTTTGTGGCTTGGTCTAGTGAAAGGAGGTGTAAGGTGAAAAGTAAGTTGTTAACGGAATTAATGGTCACATGTCAAGGAGAACAGAGTGAGACAGTGTAGAAATAAGAGTAACCCCCCCCCCCTCTCTTAACACCATGAGCTGGCGAGATAGTATGAAATTTCAAATTAAAAGAGGAGGAGGAGAAACTTTCACCTAGATTTTCTCAGTTAGTGTATGAATTAGATGAGTTAGAAACTCAACTGTCCCCCACGAATCTTTCCTATCATTCATCTTCTAACTCTCATCCAACAATGAGAGTAAAAGGGAGCCTCACAAAGCCTCGCGATATTCCAGTTCTAGAACTCCACCGGTTACAGGGTATCGATGCAGCAGCACGTCTGGAAATGTTTTTTGAATTAGTTGACGAATGTGACTCTGATGATGTGATGTCCATGCAGATTGCGAAGGGTAGAGTGCAGTGGCGCAGCCAGGGGGGGGGGGCACGGGGGCCGCCCCCCCCCCCGGAAATTTCTACATGTATTCGAGAATAGACTGCGAATCTTAGATGTCGAATACTTGTTTAATCCAGGGTGTAATACTTGGTATGTCACATATTTGGAGAACTGAAAAAATAAACAATTCTAAGTAAACAGTCTTGTATACACATATACTTTTAAAGACTTACTTTACTTTAGGTGCGGGACAGATATTTGACTTTATGCACGGGGAGCCGTTGACGCCTGGACGGATGAGGAGAGGAGGCAGGGAAGGAAGCAAAAACGTTTGTCACTCTGCGAAATTTTCGAAAAAAATTTTTTTTATGTACCTTATGACACATTATCTTCAAAAAGGGAAACTCCGCTAGTAATAGGTTTATTTAGTTAACTAGTTAGAAGTACCTGTGGGGATGTAGGCCTACATGTGGCAGAATTGGCAAGAAAAATAAACTATCATGCCAACGTTTACCGGCCATCAGCTGAGTGTCTCTCGCTCATCACCCGCCTAGGACTGGGCAAAAACCGTTAAATTTGGAACCGACGGTTCCGATTCTCATTGCCAAAGGAATCGCTGGAACCGATTCTAGAACCGGTTCCTAGGAGTAGCTGACATAATTGCTTTCTATTGTAAAGCCTTATTTTGCCAGCTGGAAGGACAGCTTATGATGTAAGCACATTAAATAATAAATAGTTACATTTTTACTCTTTATTTTGTGGGAAGAGAAAATCTTGTTTACCAAAACAGTTTTATCAAAAATAATGATGCCAACCATTGTGGAATATTAAGTAAACATATGCTTCTCCTTACCAAAAATATTAATGCCAAACAATAAACCATTGGGAATTATTAAATAAACATATATGCTTCTCTTAGTCTTTATGAAAAATAATAATGCTAACCACTGGGGAAATGCTGAATAAATAAGCTTCTCTTTATCAAATATATTATTGCCAACCATTGATAAACATTAAATAAACGTGTTTTTCATAATTCACTACCAGTGACAGACTACAGTTAATAAAACATAAAATATAATTTCCTTATTAAAAACACACACACACACAATAATTTTGGAAATAAATCTGATTCACCACTAGGCCTATAATGAAATAAAATTACCGATGTCTAACATGTTAACTGAACACACTAATTTGTAAGTAAAAAATATTTCTCACTTGGCACTTATTTCGTATTCTTGTTGAGGAATAATATCATGTTTAGTGTTGGTGGAGCCGCTTCTTTGGAACTGGTTCCGAAGATGGGAATCGATTCTGAGTTTACCTCATCAGAATCGCTAGAACCGGTTCTGGAACCGGTTATTGCCCAGCCCTAGCCTGCGCCATCAGTCAACTCTCATCAGATCGTGTTGCACCAATGACAAGTCCATACAACTTGCTAATTACGCTACTTGCACGCTGTACTGTGACAAGATGTGAAAAGACGTATTCCGTGGGTTTCCCTGGATTACTTAATTATGAAACGGAAGCAGCCACAGCAATCAAGTATATTACACTGGTTTACAAATAATTTGAGGCGTGTTCTAACCTAATTTTGGGGTGCTGATTTCAGATTCGAAATCCGTTTTCACTCATCACCTCTAGTTTTTGAGATATACATGTATACATGTATGTACATGTATACGTATAGGCCTAGACCCAAAATATTCGCCAAAAATCCATTTACTGTCCTATTTTCTTGGAACTTGGTTTAAAACGCGCGCCACAACAAGCTCAAACATGTCAAGCACCACACGCAGAAGGACTGGGGGTCTAGGAGCACTTTCATGCCTGGGAAACACAGTGCCCAAGAAAATCCTCTGGTGGACATGAACAAGGTACTTCTTCCCCCTCTTCATATGAAGCTTGGCCTTATGAAGAATTTCGTGAAGGCCGTGGACAAGGATGGCGCTGCCTTCCAACACCTGTGCACTCTGTTCCCAGCTCTCAGTTCTGCTAAGCTCAAGGAGGGCATATTCATCGGACTCAGATCCGGGAGGTGCTGAAGGATGAGGTATTCGAGGGGAAGCTCACTTTGAAGGAATTGAGAGCATGGGAAGCATTTAAGGTAGTCTGCCATGGCTTTCTTGGTGACGTGCACTAGATTACCAAGTGCGTGTCGAGAAGTTGTTGCAGGCTTATCTGGATATGGGGTGCCGAATGTCTCTCAAGATTCACTTTCTCCACTCCCACCTCAACTTCTTCCCCCAGAACCTCGGAGCAGTAAGTGACGAACATGGGGAAAGGTTCCACCAAGATATTACTAAGATGGAGAGCAACTACCAAAGCAAGTGGAACCGCAGCATGTTGGGGACTTCTGCTGGATGCTCCTGCGCGACATTCCGGAGGCAAAGTACATCAGATCGTCCAATGAAACTCACTTCTGACTGTCTGTAGTACTATGGTGTGTATATATGCTTATACCCAAGTAATGGTAATATTTAGTTCTGTCAGTGTTCTGTGTCTGTTTTGTTTCGTTCTGTAATATCCCATTTTAATATATGAAATAAACCCATTATATCGTAAATATATGCTTTATAATAAAAAAAAAAGGGATATGTGGAAGCAAACAATCTAGAGGTGATAGAGCAAAACTGTTTAGAAATTTGAATTAAGCATATCAAAATTAGTCAAAAACACCTATTCACATGCTTGCCTCAGTTTTTTTTTTTTTTCTGTAAACCCTTATTGGACTTCAAGAGTTCAAGTTCTAAAAGGTCAGTGTATGTTCAGCAAATGCATTACATTGTAGAGGATATTATTACTGACAGTAATAATAACAAATGATAATGTCATGCCATGAGCTCTACATAAGTGCAGGTGCGCACAGAAACTGGAAGCCAATGATTGCTTAAGATTTTCCTTGTGATATATTTCAGACTTTAGCTACCTGTGCTCTGTGTGGCAACCATCACTAATGTAAACTAATCATCACTGAACTAACTGAAGTTCTTAATAGACGATGGATTTTCACAGACATTAACGTTGCATGTGGTGAGTTGGAACAGTGAGGGACACAGGGTGAGTTGGAACAGTGGGCACTGCAATGCCAAATGCCAAGACATTTCCATTTTATGGTACCCATTCAATAGCCCTACTCCAACCATAAGAATGTTGTTAATACTAGTTTTGTATAGAACCACAAATAATGCATGAAAAATGTGCAAATACGAAAGGGTAGGATTTTGACCTTTGCAGAATTTCATTTATGAAAATACACATATTTAGCCAATTTTCCTCTCCAACAGTCAGTTATAGAGCCAAAGGTCCACTTTTTGGTGGATGAAATCTTCAGTTGTTATAGTCTTTTTTTGTGTGTGTGTGTGTGTGTGTGTGTGTGATTTATCCAGAAAATGCATTTTTACAGCAGAGCAGTGCTGAAGGATTAATAGACAATTGTCCCGACTCGCCCACCATTTTTTTTTTTTTTTTACTCTGAGTTGGGACAAGAGTTTCATTTGTTTTGTTTTTTTCAATACTTTGCTGTATTTATGGTGGTTCTGGGTGTCAACAAGTAGATATTTCTCAGCAAGATGGGTGATTTTGCCATACATCAACTCAAATGGTGAAGTGCATTGTGTTTTTATAGTACTCATGGTTAGCCATTGTGGCCCTCCCCCCCCCCCCCAATTATATTTCTGGCTGCTTCCCTGGTAGGTGAGCCCTGAACTTGCCATTTTCATTCATAACAACCAGACAAAGCATCGAGTACTTTTATGGATAGCACTTAAGGAATTTCTTCGAACGGAGTTTGCCATTTAAGTCAGTATTGATCGGGCTTGGCAGGAATTCGAATCAAAGTGTTATGATTGGATAGAGTCACCCCAGGCTTTCACACATCATTTGATCTGCCAGCATGCGGCGACTGAACATATATTCCCTAACGAAAAGTTCCCTCTGCGACAAAGCAATCAAACAGAACTTGTGGTATGGCTTACCTCTCTCGTCACGAGGAAAATTCGAGGGATTTCTAGACAGTGATTACCAATTAAAGAAGTTCCTAGATAGAGTTGAACATGAACGTCAGTTGTTGGAAGTGAGTCAGGCCCCTCATGTCAATGTAGTGCCTGCTGAGAATAAAGTCAAGGAAAGGAAACTCGATAATCAGCCGTTGCCGTCCACCTCGTTGAACCTGACAGATCTCTCGAGTCCAGTTGGGCCGAAAAATGAAGTGGAAGAATTAATGCGTCAGGTTCGCGAGCTCAAATCTAACCTATCGCGCGTGAATAAAGGGCAACCTAACAACTCCAGAACATCTAGTGGTTAATACTGTGCTCAGTATTTAGCTTCATCACATAGTCTCCCAGAGTGTTGGCAGAAACCTCCTCCTGGACATTGTTTTGACTGCCGCAGACCCAGATGTCATCGTGGAGATCGTGAGTGTCCTGGACGTAACTATAAATTGCCAGAACAAAATAACTCTAACTCGAAAGATTCACAAAATCCACCCCAGAAGTTATGACTAACCGATGGTCATTCATCCCCCACCATCAGTGTAGTGATTAATGGAATGATAGTAGAAGCTATCCATCAATCAATCAGTCATTTCCTGTGGCACCCCACGGGATGCACAGGGCCTCAATGAACTCTCTCCACCAATATTTGCCTCTTGCCATCTCCTTCAGGTCCCACCAACACTTCTCTCCTGCTTCTCTTTTCATTGTCCAATACCAGGTCTCTCTCGGCCTACCTCTACCTCTTCTTCCTCTAGCAGTCCACTCTGGCACATCCTGTATTAAACTGCCTTCATTTCTCTATATGTGTCCCAGCCACTTCCAGCAAGACAGTCATCAACTGGTTCCATTCTCGTAATATCCCTTACTCTTTCATTTGTAACTCTGTCTTGCCACTTTACCCCAAGAATCCTCAGTATTTTACTCTCAAATCCTAATACTTTCTGATCTGTTGCAATTGTACTGTACCATGACTAATGCCCATATATTAAAATTGGTCTAACCATGGACATGTAAATTTTTACTTGAATATGTACCGAAAGCATATTATTATTCCAAACAGATTTCAACATTCCAACAGCTCGCTAAGCTAGTCTAATCCTCTCCTTTAATGATCCATTAGATGATACAATCGTTCCTAGATATTTAAAATTTTCTACATTCTTCACAACATTATTCCCAATTACACAATTCATTTGGTTCTCCACGTTCATATTAATAATTTCAGTCTTTCCACAATTTATTACCAATCACACTTTTTCTCCGTCCTCCACCAGACAATCAAGCACCCTCGGTATCTCATAAATACTTCCGCAAATCAGTACAATATCATCAGCATAGTCCAAATCCATCAGCTTCTTATTTTCTTTCCAGTTAATTCCTGCACCTGTTCTCCTTACAACCTTTCTCATAACATAATCCATAACCAAAACAAACAGCAACGGCGAAAGAACTCCTTGAATCACTCCTGACCTAACTTCAAATGGATCACTTAAAGAACCACCCACCATTACCTTACAAAAAGTACCTTCATGCAGGCTTCTAATAATATTTACAAACTTTTCTGGTATACCATAGAATCTCATAATTTTCAACATAGCTCCACGTGAAACACTGTCAAACGCCTTTTCAAAATCGACAAAACTCATACTAAGTGGCATTTACATCTCATTAGCTTGTTGCATTAGATGCCTTTCAATAAAAATCTGATCATTACAACCTCGACCCTTTCTAAATCCCGCTTGTTCTTCTCTTAAAATTGTATAAATTACTGGCTCTATTCTCTTCAACAAGATTTTGGAAAAAACTTTTGCAACTACATGTGTCAAAGTTATCCCCCTCCAATTGCCACACACACTTAAATGTCCCTTTTTTGGTATTTTTATAAGGCTGTGTGTATTATCACCGTACAGTGATATTACTGATCCCATTATACGTAGTCACCGCACAGTGAAAAGAACAATGGCTTTATTATCACCGGTCGGTGATCATATGTTTTTCGGTATTTTAACCGAGAATCTGAAATAATTTATGGTTACTTATCAATTGCCATCATAGGATGTTAAAAGGTATTTAATAAAAATACAGTTATTCCATAATAAAATCAAAAGGTATTTAATAAAAATACATTTATTACATATTAAAATCAAAAAGTATTTTATGAAAATACATTTATTCCATATTCCATACTGAATATTAGGCCACAGTAAGATTTAAACAGTACTAGTTTTAAACAGTCTTAGTGGCAGTGGTATACAGAACATTACGCATCATTTGAATCACTACTAATTATCGCTTTCTTGCTTCCTTTTGTGGACTGCTTACTTGTTTTCCGTTTGACTCCAGCTTTAGCAACTTTAGAATGATTAAATCGTCCTAATACCTTTGACTCTTTAGGACGACCCCTCATTTTTACCGTAGGAAGATGAGCATTCATTAACTGTAGTCGTTGTGAATCTGCTGTTGTGATTGGTGAAGCTGGTGTGTGTGACGTCGATGAAGCTGGTGTGTGTGACGTCGATGAAGCTGGTGTGTGTGACGTCGATGAAGCTGGTGTGTGTGACGTCGATGAAGCTGGTGTGTGTGACGTCGGTGAAGCTGGTGTGTGTGACGTCGATGAAGCTGGTGTGTGTGACGTCGATGAAGCTGGTGTGTGTGACGTCGGTGAAGCTGGTGTGTGTGACGTCGGTGAAGCTGGTGTGTATGACAACGATGAAGCTGGTGTGTGTGACGTCGATGAAGCTGGTGTGTGTGACGTCGGTGAAGCTGGTGTGTGTGACAACGATGAAGCTGGTGTGTGTGACGTCGGTGAAGCTGATGTGTGTAACGTCGGTGAAGCTGATGTGCTTGACATCTGTGGACTAGCAGCATACTGGTAATCATTACCCTGTTCCCAGCAAGTAAGAATACGTTTCAGCATATCAAGTCGTGCTTTGTACACTTCAGTTCCACTATTAGTTAGCACTGCTGTGAGGCGCTGCATTGTCTCTTGACTCTCTCGGAATTTTTGGGCAGGGGTCATTGGACACTGGGGTCGTGTAATGTGCATGATGGAGGTCTTGGGTTCTAAAGCCACTGCAGGAATCAGTATATTCCCCTTCCGCCATCGGGACTGCATGCTGATAGTTGAAACATCAATATTCTCTTGTCTTACAACGGCAATAATGTGATTACATGGCAAGAAATGTTGACTATAAAAAGTGCATGAGCAGCTGAGTTCAGCACCAGATTCACCCTTTCTCATTACTTTTTGGTCAGTAGACCCTATTTTCACAACAAAGAGGCCAGGCGAATCTAATGTGATCGATAAAGAATCTGAGGGCTTGGATAACTTATGGTGTTTCATCATGAGTTTAACTGCATGTTCCGTGAACTGACTGTATAATTTGTTCAATAGAACATCATGAACTCCATATTCAACGGATGTACATGTCTGCAAAAACTGCTTGTAGGCTCGCTCATCATTTAAGATGGAATTATGAAGCATAATTTTACGTATGCACTCAGGCGTCGATGTAGTTGATGTTAGGAAGTGCTTTAGTTTACCGTTTTCTGCTTCAATGTGGTTGTTAGTGTCATTTCCAAATGTTAACTTAGCAGACCGTAGGTATGTGGCCCACATATCTTTACAGTTTATCCAGTTTGTACATATATATTGAAACATACTGGAATCTTGCTGTTGTAACACAGACAAGGTAGACCGAAAGGAATTTTCATTATGGGCATAGACAAGTTGTTTCAGAGTACCAAAAATTTCGTTCTTTTTAGTGACAGGAAGCACAAGTTCAGACACCTTTTTCTTGAAATATTTCAGGACATGAAATTTGCAAAGTAACAAGTCTGCTTTCGGAAGTAAGGCACGGACTGCTTGAATTTCGTTCTGGTCCTTGTCAGTTATAACTGTCTTGGTCTGATTTACATTCTCCATCATCCTACAAAATGATGACATTACCTCCCGCATTATGTCTGCTGTTTCACTACTTACAAATGCGTAAAAGACAGCCCTGCCACGACCTAGGTTGTCTTGGACAAGAATCATGTAGAGCGGATAATTATATCTGTTAATTTTGTAAGTTCCATCCATGAAAATTATTTCTGGATATTTACAGTACATGCTTATCATCTCATTAGTAGCAAATGCAATCATTTGGATGGCCCTACTTTCATCCACTGATATATCTACCTTTCCTTTTCCTGCATCCACAATTTCATCCACTATTTCTGTCAACTTACCGATGTCTGACATTCCATCCTCACTTTGCACTTTCCGCTTCAAATTTCGTACATCTTGCATGGTTAATGCTTTATGCTATTTACCCTGGAGGAAGGATTTTAATTGCTTGTTGTCTGGGTTAAGTTTCACTACATCCTCTGCGTCTCCCATCTCCGAACTTGTCAGTCTGCGTTTCTGGCTATACTTCGTAGAAGGGCTGTAAAGCTACACTGACCTCATGATTATGCTGCAGATACGTCTTTGTGATAACCGGCTTGTTTTTTCTTGCTGTTAGTGCCACCAACACATTACAGCCACATGGAAGATATCGCTGTTTTTGTCTTATACCCAGTCCTTTCCGTTTCGGACTGCCGTAGTGTACACACACGAATGAAACAGAGCCGTACTTCAGTTCGACAGGGATTTGCTGCTGACGACGCTTATTTTCACTGATAACGGAGCTAGAAGACTTCACTCGAAACACGGACCCTGTGTGATTCTGATATTTCTTGAAAAAGTGGTCAAATTCTACAAAAGAGTTAAACGTGTCAGTGGAGAAAATATCCCTGAAGACAGATGTTGTGTCTGTACCGGTACATGTGTCTGCCTGTATGTCGTCTTGCCCGTAGTCAGCAGATGAACTAGCTGGATATTCCTGTGGTTCTGCTGACGTGTGTAACTCCATGTCGTTTGGCTCATGGTTGGTAGGAGAAGGATAATCTGGAACTTCTGCGTAAGTGTCTTCCTCCATGTTGTCTTGCCTGGTAGGAGAAGGATAATCTGGATCTTCTGCGTAATTGTCTTCCTCCATGTTGCCTTGGCTGAGGTCAGCAGGTCACTGATACCATCGAGTCGAACGCCAGACTATACTGCGGTGGCGGGAGTGGAGGCGACTGTTTACAAAACACGTCCCCGCACCTCCCTTCCTAATCCCCCTTCACTACCCTAATGTTGTAACTACTGGTCTGAGTGATAAACAAAGCTCCTGAAATCCCTCCCTCAATACTTCCCCTCCTTACCCTCTCACCACCTCCCTCCCTACTCCCCCTTCACTGGCCTCTAACTACTACCAGTGATAAACAAAGCTCCTGATATCCCTTCCTCCCAATCCCCCTTCACTACCCTCAGAACACTTAGCCAATGTCCGTACACCGTGATAATAACGTTACCAGCAATATCACCTCGCTGTGATAATAACGTCACCCGTAATATCACCGCGCTGTGATAATAACGTCACCTTTAATATCACTGTGCGGTGATAATAGTCACTCCCTTTTTATAATAACTCCTGGAACTCTTCTGGAATTCCACCGTTATCCCAAGCCACATTAAAAAGTTTCAAAAGTGCATTCATCAGCTCATCATTTTCCACCTTAAGCATTTCGGGAAATATTCCATCCTCTCCTGGGGCCTTAGAATTCTTTAACTCCTTTATAGATTTTGCTACCTCTTCCAAGGTTATATCCCCTGTTTCTATTTGCAAATCTCTCTCGGCTGGCAAAATGTCCTCTTCAGCTGGGATTTGTCTATTTAGAACAGATTCAAAATGCTTTTTCCACCTTCCTTTTATATCCTTATCTTTAGTCATCAAATTACCATTTCTGTTTTGTACAGGCATTTCCTTCCTTCTCTTTTCAGTCCCAGTTAACTCTTTTATGGTCTGATACGCTGCTCGTGTGCTCTGGCCGTCTTTTTTACTTAATTTAATTTCTGTCTCTGTTGCCTTTTCATCATATAGTCTCCTCTTATCACGTCTAACGAGTCTTTTTACTTCAGAATGTAAACTCCAGTACTTCGCTCTAAGTACTTCAACTACCTGGCCATCAACATGTTGTTCTTCACTTCTTAACTTGGCCTCTTTCCTTTTCTGAATTGCATTCCATGTTTCATCTGACGTTCACTTTTTCCTTCTCGCTTTTCCCTTTTTCTTAATAGTAACTTTAGCACTCTCATGCAAAACCTCGTTTACCTCTCTCCACATTTGATTAATATCATTGTCTTTAGATTCCGTCAAAGTCTGCAGGACTAGAAACCTGTTCCTACATTCCCACCGAAACGTTTCCTGCGTGTTCTCATCATTTCTCAGCTCATGAAAATCATAATTATTACCTCCTGTACAATTACCATTAACGTTTCTCTTTTATTTTAATCTTTGACACAACAACTTGATGATCACTACCTATATCTGCCCTCCTTCTTACGCAAACATCTTGCAAATATCTCCTATGCCTACTGCTAATTGCAGTGTGGTCAATCTGGTTACAGTATTAACCACATGGTGAAATCCAAGTAGTTTTATGTATTTTTCTATGCTCAAAGTTAGTTCCACCAAATAAAAGTTCATTTGCTAAACAAAAGCTATAGTTAAATCTAATTAAGGAATCAGCTGTCAAAAGGGTGAGAGAATGGGAATATGGTTTAGGTATATGTGCGGGAGTCAATGAGAATGAGAGGGCAAGAGAGGGACTATGTCTGATGATAGGCAAGAAGTGGAGGGAGAATATAAGATAGTATGGAACAGTGGGTGCAAGGATTGTATGGGTGAGGATGAAAGTAAGTATACAAGCGTGGGCGATTGTATGTGTGTATGCTCCGAAAGAGGACCGAATGGCAAGAGTGAAAGATGAGTTTTGGGCGAGAGTAGAAGCATGTATGGACAAATTTGAGAGGAGCGAGAGAGTGCTTTTGACTGGAGACATGAATGGCAAAGTTGGGAATGTACGAGTGGATGGAGTGGTTGGTCAGTGGGGTGTGCCAGCTGAAGTAGATGGAAATGGTAGTGCTTTGGTGGATATCTGTGCTGCAAGGGGTTGGCAATAGCCAACACCTACTTTCGGCATGAGATAATCCACCGGTATACATGGAGAGTAATGAGGAGGATGGATGGTGAATTTGTTGAACGAAAGGCAATGATAGACTACGTGTGTGTGGATGAGCAAATGAGAAGACTAGTGTTGGATGCAAGAGTGTGGAAAGGGTGGAGGAATGGAATCTCGGACCATCACTTAGTGATGGCCAAGGTAAAGCTGCAAAGAAAATGGCTGAGGAGACGAAGGGGAAGACAGGAGGAAACAGCTCCTGTAAGAAGAGTGGAGAATTTGCAAGATAGTGAGAAAATGGCAGAGTATAAGGGCTTAGTGGAAGAAAGATTGGGAAGGTATGAGCTAGAGCAGATGGAAGGGGTGGAAGACGTATGTAAGATATTCAAGGAAGAGATAGGCACAGCGTGTGAGGTGGTTTGTGGAATGAGAAGATGCAAGGGTGTGCAAGGGACAGCATGGTGGAATGATGAGGTGAAACGAGCCGTGGAACAAAAGAAGAAGGCATATAGTGAATGGTTAACGAGTAGAGGTAGGGGAGAAGATGAGAGAGAGAAGAGAGAGGTATATATGAGCAGGTGAAGGGAGGTGAAGAGACTGGTGAAGGAGAGTAAGAAGAAAGTGGATGAAGAGTTTGGGAGGAATCTGAGTGTGAAATGGAGGAAGAGTATGACATTGTTTTGAATGGAGGTAAAGAAAGTAAGGCAGTGTGAAAGGGGAAAAAGTAGGGTAGTGAAAGATAGGAATAATAGATTGTTGGTGGAGAAGAGAGAGAAATTGAGGAGCTGGAAGGAGCACTTTGAGGATTTGTTGAATGTAGAGAGTGACAGCAGTGCAAGTATAAGTGGTTGAGGAATGGCTGGGAGAAGAAGAGATTAGAGAAGGGAGGAAGAGATCAGTAGGGCGGAAGTAGTTGAAGCAATGAAGAAGATCAAGTTGGGAAAGGCCCCAGGAATTGATGGAGTGTGTGGTGAAATGCTGAGGTATGTGAGATTGTTGTGGAATAGATATGGAAGTTGTGTAGATTGGCTTGGGAAGAGGGAAGGGTTCCAGAGGACTGGAAATCAGGTATAATTGTTCCTTAATACAAAGGAAAAGGGGAGAGAGAAGTATGTGGTAACCATAGGGGTATTTGCCTTCTTAGTGTGACTGGTAAAATATATGGTAGAATACTCATTGATAGGGTTAGGCATATGACAGAGGAGCTAGTTGGAGAAGAACAAGGGGGATTTGGGAAGGGAAAAGAGTGTGTAGATCAGATATTTGTTCAAAGATGGTTAGTGGAGAAGTATCTAGAGAAGGGAAAGAAAGTGTATGCTGCCTTCATGGACTTGGAGAAAGCTTATGACAGAATAGATAGGCAAGGTATGTGGAAGTTATTAAGAAGACATGGAGTGGAGGGGAAATTGTTGAGTGCTGTGAAGAGTATTTACGAAGGAGCTAGGGCTACGGTGCAAGTGGATGGTGAACTGAGTGAGTTCTTTGATCTCAATGTGGGACTGAAACAGGGTTGTGTGATGTCTCCATGGCTGTTTAATATATACATGGATGGGGTTGTAAAGGAGGTGCAAGGTAGGGCTGTGGATGTGGGGGTGGCTCTAATGAATGAGAGTGAGATTTGGAAGATTCCGGTGCTGCTGTTTGCTGATCATACAGTACTGTTGAGTGAAGATGAATGGGAGTTGCTAGGTTTGGTGAATGAATTTGGGACTGTATAGGAGGAGGAAGCTGAAAGATAATGTAAACAAAAGTAAAGTTATGGTGTTTGAGAGGAATGAAGTCACAGAATGTACAGTGAGGTTGGATAGTGAGGATATGGAGAATGTGAGTGCATTCAAGTACTTGTTTAGTGTGATGAGTAAGGATGGAACTTTGGGGGATGAAATGCGTGAAAGGGTACAGCAGGGAAGGAAGGTTGTTGGTTCACTGAAAGAAGTGATGAGAAATAGGGAGGTGAGTATGGAAGTTAAGAAGTCACTGCATGATAGTATTGTGATCCCTACCCTGACGTATGGAAGCGAGGCGTGGGCCTTGCATGAGGGGAACAAGTCAAGAGTGAGAGCAGTGAAAATGAGTTACTTGAGAGGAGCATGTGGAGTAACATGGAGGGACAGGTTAACAAATGAAGAAGTGAAGGAATGTTGTGGGGTGGATGTGGATGTGGTTGGGAAGATTAGGAGAAATACACTGAGGTGGTTTGGACATGTGAAGAGAATTGAGAATGAAAGACTGACTAAGAGGGTGCATGTAGGTGAGGTGGAGGGAGGGAGAGGGAAGGGCAGACCGAGGATGAGGTGGAGGGATGGAGTTGAGAGGTATATGAGGGAGGAAGGGTGAGTTGGGGGAGTGTAGTCAAATGGTGGGTGACAGAGCGACTTGGAGGCGTTTTGTCTGCTGCCACCCTTTGTGGGATTAGGGCGTCGGGCTATAGATAGATAGATAGATAGCTGTCAAGTGAATTGCGGGAGAAGTAAATACACGGCGAAACCCACCTCGTGTGCACGGAGTCACAAGCTCCCCTTTCAGAATTTTGGGATTGTTGAGGACAGAAATCTGAGTTGGTGATCAGGAGATCCATAAAGAATGGTTCCTGGTAGTGCAAATTCTTATAATAATACGGATCTGGTCCTAGGTTGCGATGTACTAGGTCAAGCTCCTCTCACATGAGATGGAGCAAGGAGAGTCATGGTATGGGGAGGCATCCCGTATGTTGTGAATCATATTCACCGACAAAGTAACAAAGTCAAAAGAGTGAAGGCTGACCCAGTCGAACCCTCCAACCCATCACAACATTTCTTGCAAATCAATCTTCTTACCACCATGAAAGTAGATCCATATCAGTCTAAGTTTATGCCCATCCCTGTAAGAGAAGACTCAGGCACTAACCTTATCATTTACCTTCAACCTAGGGTCAGTCATAACAGTCACTATATACGCCACTGGAGGGATGTTAAAGTTATAGGAAGTGAGGAGCGTGTGCAGCAGCACAAACTATTGATTTGTGATATGGTGCTTAAAGAACAAGTGATGAAAAAAGAGGACTTATGTACCTAGGAGGAAAATATGGAAGCTGAAAAACCAAGTAGTAAGGGATGCCTTCTATAGCGAGTTGAGGAGAGTGGTGGCTGAACAGGGAGCTGTAGACAGAGGCGTTAATGAACAGTACAAAGCTCTCAAGAACAATTTCTTGAGAGTTACTGATGTAACATGCGGTTAGACAAGAGGACCACCAAGACATAAAGTAACTTCGTGGTGGGATGAGGGTGTAGAAGCTGCAGTTAAGGAGAAAAGAAGGCTTCTCCGGGAATAGAAGAAGGGTGGTAGCAAAGAAGAATATTTGGCTGCCAAGCGGAGGGCTAGAAGAGAGGTATACAGGGCAAAGTCTGAGTCACAGAGACTATTTACTTGATAACCTAAATCATGGGGAAAGGAAAAATATATTTAGGATGGCAGGTCAGGTGAAGAGGGATAAACGGGATATTATAGGTGAGCAGTGTGTGAACAATGATGAAGGAAGGGTAGTGGTGAACAGTGAGGATATTAAAGATGCATGGAGAGAGCATTATAACCGGTTGTTGAATGAGGAGTTTGACTGGGACAGGGAAGGTTTGGAGCCAGAAGATCCAGTGTCTGGCCCTTGGCCTTTGATTGATGCTGCTACTGTGAGTGAGGCAATAGGCAGGATGAAGGTGGGGAAGGCAGCAGGTGTGTCTGGGTTGACTGCCGACATGTTGAAGGCCTCAGGCGATATAGGGGTGAGGTTAGTCACTGACCTGATAAATAGAATTATTTATGAGTGTGTTGTCCCAGATGATTGGCTGAAGAGTGTAAATGTAAATGTGTATAAAGGGAAGGGTGATGCTCTGGAAAGAGGAAATTATGGAGGTATAAAGCTTTTAGATCAGATAATGAAGGTAATGGAGAGAGTTTTAGAAGGTATGATTAGAGAAAGAGTGAATATTGATGAGATGCAGTTTGGGTTTATGCCAGGTAGGGGGACCACTGATGCTATATTCATTGTTCGACAGCTTCAGGAAAAATATATTGGTAGGAGAAGGGATCTTTATTTTGTTTTTGTTGATTTGGAAAAGGCCTTAGACCGAGTCCCTAGAGAGGTGGTGAAGTGGACAATGAGAAAACTTGGCTTGGAGGAGTGGCTGGTTAGGGTGGTTATGGCTATGTATGTGGGTGCTCACACCCAGGTAAGAGTGAATGGAGATTTGAGTGATGAGTTTTCCGTGAATGTTGGTGTGCATCAGGGGTCAGTCTTGAGTCCCATGTTGTTTATCATGGTACTTGAAGCCCTTTCGCGTGACTTTAGAAATGGACTCCCGTGGGAGTTGTATGCTGATGATTTGGTGTTGATTGCAGAGAACGAAAGGAAGGCGGAGGAAAGGTTTAGGAAGTGGAGATATGGTATGGGGCACAAGGGCTTAAGGGTAAATGCAGATAAAACAAAAGTGATGATATCTAGGGTTGGTGGCGGTACTGTCAAAGACGAAGGAGAGTGGTCATGTGCAGTTTGCCAGAAGGGCGTGGGAAGTAATTCCATCTTGTGCGGTGTTTGTGATAAATGGGTGCATAAGAGATGAAGTGGTATCAGAGGTAGACTGCGAGATAATGCTGATTTTATTTGTATGGCGTGTTGGTGTGAGCAAGTAGAGATTGTCAGACGTGAAAGGATTGAACTTGCTGGTGAATCTCTTGGGTGTGTGAAAGAGTTTTGTTATTTGGGAGACATGTTGTGTGCTGGAAGTGGGGCTGGAGCTATCTCTGTGGCTAGGGTGAGAAATGGTTGGAAGAAGTTCAGCGAGCTCTTTCCTCTCCTGACATTGAGAGGACTCTCCCTACGTGCTAAGGGGTCTTTGTATGCAGCATGTGTTAGGAGTGTAATGCTGTTTGGTAGTGAGACCTGGGCAGTGAAGGAGGAAGATATTTGCCGGCTCAGATGTACAGAAGTGACAATGATTAGGTGGATGTGCAGTGCGTCCCTGCGTCCAAGGCCTGGAGGGGCTGGGTTTACGATGGAAGAGTTGAGAGGTAGGATGGGACTGGAGTGTATTGGTGTTGTGATGAGGAGAGGTAGATTGAGATGGTTTGAACATGTGGAGAGGATGGGGGATGATAATTGGGTGAGGAAGGTGAGAAGTGTTAATATTGGGGGTGGGGTTATGAAGGGTAGACCGAGAAAGACATGGGACGAGGTCATTAAGTGTGACCTCAGGGTTAAGGGACTGAACAGGGAGGCTGCAATGGATCGTGCAGCGTGGAGAGCCGCCATTAGGTGACCAAGGCCGACACATGCAAGCATGTTGGAGCCTTTAAAAACGAAAACGAAAACGAATATATATATATATATATATATATATATATATATATATATATATATATATATATATATATATATATATATATATATATATATATATATATATATAAGACCGAAAGGCGAAGTGTCGGAGCATATGAAAGATCTATTTGTGGGTGCCACTGTCACATGAAAATGTGCTACCTCAAAATCTGGCAGCCTTACCGCAGTATCTTTGTTCAGTGTGTAAGGTTGCAAAGTTAGTTTGCCATTCGGCTGTGCCTTTCTCCAGTGTTTCTGGTTGTCACAAAGTTAGGCTGCCACACCGCTATGCGTTTGTCCAGTGTGTCTGCGTTGATTAACTTTGTATAAATGAATTCAGCAGCTGGACAGACGCAGCGGCCAGCTGACGGCTCTTGTTGTTGGTGCTGAGAGGCCTCTGATTAACCTAACACCAATTTAGCCGCGCCAGCCGCTGGGCACAGCACCTTCATTTCCTGGAGTGCCCGAGTGGGATGGATCCTTTCCCCCTCCACCTCATCCCTCCCACATACCGCCGCTCCCCCACACACCACAGCTCCCCCACACCCCATATCTCCCAAAAGCTCTCTCCCCGTCATCAGCCAGGGAACGCAGCCATTATTTCATTATACTGTGTAGCCATGATGCACCAATTTATCTAATGGTTCCCAGGTGGCCGTGGTAATATATCTTGAGTGAGCACGATGCACCACTTCATCTAACGATTCCCACGTGGCCACGATAATATATCCCCAGTGGTTCCATTGCACACCAATGAAAATGTCATAAATCCCCACTCTCTCTCTCTCTCTCTCTCTCTCTCTCCGGTGAGTCGTTGCATCACCCTTTGTTTTATTTTTCTTTTACTTGTTTTTTCTCTTTCCTCACTGCTTCACTGCCATTCTACCCTGTTCTGTTCTTTCCATTAACCCCTTCACAACCATAAGTCTCTCTCAGGCTATCCGAAATAGTAGGTTGGTAGTTCGAAGATATATTTTTATTTCAATCCCATCACTACCACTAATCCCCTAACTTAAATAACATCGTCAGGTGATTGAAAGACTATAACACGAAAGACACTGTTTTAATAATTGAAGCATAACGGGTTTTAACTCCTTCAATGGCTGCCTGTGGCTGAATAAAGCGTCTGATAGGACTAAATATAAAATGCTTTCTCGTTCCCTCCTCATCTTTCTCTGCTGCATTCATATCCACTTTCGTTTCAACTCATCATGTCTGTGTCTGTCTTTCCCTCTCTTTTCCTTACCCTCCTCCTGACTGTATAAAATATCACCTCGCTTCTCCCTTATCTTTTTCTCCCTCCTTCATCTTCCTTACTTTTTTCTCCTTCCATTTCTGTCTCTTTCACTCTTTTTCTTTTCCTCCTCACTCCCTCCATCCTTCCCCCACTCCAGCCCTGTCTCCCTCCTTCCCAGCCTATCTGCCTTATTCTCTCCAGCCTTAGGTACCTCCCTCTCCGCCTCCCTCCCTCCCGCCTGTTCTATCTCCCTGCTCCTCCGTCTGCCTGCCTCACAATTTAAACACAGGCTCAGATGAAGCCGAAATTTGCTTGCTAGAATATACAGCATGTTGCAGGCAGCGAGTATGGCAGGTAGGAAGGCTGTAGGAAGGGAGACATGCGGGTAAGCAGGGGGTAGAGAGAGGCAAGTAGGGAAGTGGCGATGGAGGAGGGAAGGGAGGGGGGCAGGAGTATGGGAAAGAGGGGAGGAAGGCTGGCAGATAGGGAAGGAAACAGGTAGATAGGGAGACGAAGAGGCAAGCATATAAAAAATGGGCTCTGGAGGGAGACGTAGGTAGGTGGGGTGGAAGACAGGAAGAGGAGGAAACCGAAAGAGCGTTAGGTAAGTAGGCAGTGAGGTATATAGAGAGAAAGGTAGCAAGGTAGAGAGAAGGGAAAGGGAAAAGAGGCAGTCAGGCAAAGAGACAGGATGAAGGGAGTCAGGCAAGCACGGAAACGGGAAGGCAGACAGGCAGGAAGAGAGCCAGGTTGGAAGGTAGGTGACGAGCAGAAATGCAGAGAGGGAATTTAGCAGGGAAAGAAAGATACAGGCGCTAGACAAAGAGATAGGAGAAAAGCAGGGAGAGAGACAAGCAGAACGCAGGGAAAGATACAGGCAGAAAACAGAGAGAGAGAGAGAGAGAGAGAGAGAGAGAGAGAGGATTCTTGTGTATGAAGGCAACAGGCAAAGAGGAAGTCAGGAAGGGAGGCAAAGAAAGAGGACTGTCGAAAGGTAGGGAGAGATGAGAGGCAAAGAGAGATGCAGGGAGCGAGAAAGGCAGACGGGTGGGAAAGACAGGGATGTATGAAGACTAATGGGGAGGCTTGGAGTAAGCGAGGGAGCGGGCGTGATGGCAGGGTGAAGGGAAAACTGACAGGAGCGTGGAGGGAATGGAGAGAATAAAGCAAAAGGAGAAAATGGAAGACAAAAATGGAGGGGTAAGACTAGTGGGAAAAAAGAAGAGGTGAGATCCACACATTTTGAACGTGGGACAACCTGTCTTGCAGTGATCCCATTACTGCCATATTAGGCGATATTCGTGCACTCACACAAGCACTCACTCACATTTTCATGCACACTCACATATGTATTAATCCACACTCGCACGCACACTCTCACTCGCAATGACTCATATTCATACTTAAATGTATATTGACTACCCCTCGCACTTGCACACGCAGCCACACACTTCCCCTCACACACACACAGAGTCACACACTTCCACTTACATACACAGTCACACACTTCCACTCACACACGCAGTCACACACCTGCAGACGGTAGCCGAGTGGGAAGAAATTTAGTCTACTCTGCCAATGGACGCGGGATCGAAATCCCAGCTGGGGCAGGGAACTGTTCAATGGATATGATATTCATTAAAGTAGACCATCCACATGTTGCAGCAACACCCCCGCTGTTACCAATACACCAGTCTTGTTTGAGACAACCCTAGCATGTATCCAGTATGGACGGTGGGTGTTAGCGCCGTATTGTAGGAGAACTGCTGGGCCTCAGGGAACGGGCCTGTGCCCAGAGTCGTGCATATTTAATCTTACAAACTCACACTTGTTCTTACTCAATCTGCCTTCACACTTGCACTTGTCTTTAATCATCCAGTCTTGTACTCACTGAGACTCGCTCTAGCAGATGATCACATTCACATTCCAACTCACATACGCAGTCGCTCACAGTAGAACTAAATTTCACATCTACTCACCGACACTGTCATTTATTCACAATGTCACATTCACACTTACTCTTATATTTAATTCACTCACAGTCCCACTCACACGACTGCACTCACATTCACGCAAAATCACGCTCAAATTCTTTTATCATCATCATCTAATCCTACGTTGCCCCATGAGGAGCGTAGGAGCCTGAGGCTAGGCAAGTTGGTCCTGACAATTAAGATGAGAGTGACCAGCCTCATTCATCCCTGAGTGGCATTACGTGAACAATAAACTCCAACCATCCCTTGGATATAAACCTTCACCGACTCAATCTGATTGGAGTGCCGTAATTAGCCACTAAACCACCAGGCGCCAAAATTTGGTTATATGGTTACCACCCAGGGTAGTAAATGGTTTCCAGGTGCACAGGAAACAATTTGACTTGTCACTCAGTATAGAGTCACCCACAGGCAGAAGTAAGAGGAATGAATGAAGGAAAGAAAGACAGAAGAGGGATTGTAAAGCCACCCGTAGGCAGAAGGACGAGGAAAGAATGAAGGAAAGAAAGACAGAAGAGGATGGAAGGAAAGAAGGATAGAGGAGAGGAAAGGGCAGACACCCGAGAGCAGCACTACATCGAGTGAGTGGATGGCGAGCGCCCCCGCCTACCACTTCCAATTCTTTTAAATAGCCTAACAGTTGCTTTAATCCTTGAGTTTACACATGATCATTCATTCACGTATACTTTATTATGTTCACATTTCATCATTCTTTACAGATTATACCACCAGTCGAAAAGAACATTTCCTTGGCAAATGGAAAGACAATAACAACGAGGTCTGGGACTCCCGTGTCACAGGTTATCACGACTCTGCTCCTGGCCATCACTCCTTGGTGGTCTTTTAAATTCGTTTCAGTGATACTGAAAGTGGTCCACTATGTTCTTGTAAACAATTCCCTTTAATATATAGTGTACACGTTACGCAATGCACAAGACACATTCCACAATGTGAATAAACTTTAATCGTATTACAAAAACGAACGACTCTTGACCCACCAGAGAAAGGAACCAACAATGGCCCTGTTCCTGATAACGACCTTGTGAGATGTCCTGAGCCATTGTCTGCATCACTTCCCATTTACTTCTGCCTTTCCTCAGGAGCCCTTTCTGTAGAACACAACCTCTCCTCCTATAAACCTCACGTTAGCTTCCTCACAGAGACCCACTGTAGCTTTATTGGCTGTATATGCCTGCGTTATACTATTTAGGCAGTTGGTCCAGCAATCTAATTACAGTATAATTTCAGTCATCTGGAAGGGAACAAAGTACCTAATATTTTTAATTAGTAATCCTGTTAGTTCCGAAAATCTTTTTTTCCTACACTGTGATTTTCAAATATCAATCTTATCCCCGTAAATCGCTCTAATTTAGTCTCTGAATCCATTTAGAAAGCGGTGCCTATGGTTCTACGATGCTGCAGCTGAGACCGAGCGACCCCTCATGCAATATTTCTTTGGCATTCCTTGGAATGACTATTAATTTCACGGTCGACAACGTTCTGGATGGGCAGAGCATATTGCGGAGATTTTCCTCTTGGGTAAAGGAAGCTGGTATCCTTTAATTTAACTATACTTACTCTATGGTATTCACAACAAATGGGGGCTGCTGTTAAATGGCACTGCCAACGTCATTACCTTAAATCACGTGAACTATATGATTCTTCCGGTAATCGTGCTAGATCTGACCAATGCACTGCCAGAAATAGCATCACCTAGATGGGTGTACTCATCTCTCTGGTGCAAAATCTACCCTTACCTTCTGCCTCAGTACAAGAAAAGCTATTATCCTTTTTTTCCCCTCTACTTCCATTGGTGTTGTTGTATTGGGGTGTCTTCCTCTGATAAAATAAGCCTTTTGCTCAGACTTTTGCGTCCAACTTAACGTTGTACAATTGCTCAGTCTCCTCCCGATCTCAAACTTCCTCACGTCTAATACCAAGATTTCTCCTAAAGATGTAGTTTATGCACTATCAAGTTCGGTAAGGAATATGGTTTTGACTGGGTCCCTCCTATTTCCTGGACTAATTCTGTCGTTTTGTCTGGAAACATACATCTTTGTTTCTTGTTTCCTCCATTTTAGCCTGACCACAGAATGGATGACCATATTCAGCTCTTCGAGTATCTACAATTACTTTTATACTATGTATTTTCATTTTTCTAACTTATGCATAACACATTCACAGTTAAAGGCCTTTTCTGAGCTAGACAAAACAATTTACTTAATAACTTTATTGAGTTTTATAGAACCACTGTAGGATGCTGAAAAAAGGAACCGAAGTAGAGGAAGGCATCCAGAAATGACGCTGGGTATCATGCTGAACTATTACATTGAAGAAGGGAATGCCTGTGTGAACAGCCGTGTAATGGTTACTTATCTAATTAAATACTTTTATGATAACTGACTGAATAAGGAACATCAAACATATATATATATATATATATATATATATATATATATATATATATATATATATATATATATATATATATATATATTACTGCTGATGTATGTTTTGGGGATAGGAGGCTCTGTGACATCCATTTCCCTGTTACAAGTACAGTACTGCGCTGACCTTAAGTACAGAAATGTAGGAGCTGGTGTAATGCAGATGTCTGAGAGGGAAATGAAAGTAATGTTTTCTTAAAGAGATATAAGAATAATAATGAACCCACACAGAAGTGGGGAAGATTATTTAGCTAAATATTTTGACTTTATTCTCATAATTGTGTGGAAATCCCATAATGCACAAGCTAGATTCTGAAAAATTTTAACGTCTCTGTCCCACCTCATACATCTACATCACTTACCAGACCAAGTCTCTGCCAAATCAGTCACATGCAAATTTCTGTCCATAAACACTATAGGGATCTGTGTCTGGTTTTATGCTAGGTATCCCCGAAGGGCTAAGGCGTTGCCTCTGGGTAGATGACTTTTGGATTGGAGCGTGTAGCATTTTATGATCGGATGCCCTTCCTGATGTCTACCAATGACCCTTGGGTGGATTCGATCCTCCAACCCTTCGGTCAGAGCGGAGCGCTCTAACCCACTGAGCCACGGCTGCTACTAAATAATTTGATTTTACGCCAGGTATCCCCGAAGGGCTAAGGCGTTGCCCCTCGGTAGAGGACTTTGGACTGGAGCGTGTAGCATTTTATGAGCGGATGACCTTCCTGATGTCTACCAATGACCCTTGGGTGAATTCGATCCTCCGACCCTTCGGTCAGAGCGGAGCGCTCTAACCCACTGAGCCACGGCCAATATATATATATATATATATATATATATATATATAAGGGCAAAGGCTTCAGTGCCTATCCCAAGGCCCAGTAGTCCTGCTACACACCTCCATATTTTACCACTTCGGCACTAACACCCACCGTCTATATTGAATGCATGCGACGGCTGTCTCATACAGGACTGGTGTACTGGTATTAGCGGGGGTATTTTTATGACATGTCGGCTGGTCTTCTGGTAGATATGTAAAGTCCGCTTTTATGAATATAAAATCCTTAAACTGTTACGTGTCCCAACAAGGACCATTACGACTGCATGCAGCCACTCTACCGATTCAGCCACCGCCTCAAACTGATACCTTTTACACCCGATCGCACACATATCCAATGTCGTGAAGGTGAGTTAAAAAGGTTAGCTCTGGTTAAGGATGGCAAGATTAGTTCTGAATTGGTTATCTTACTGATACCTTTAAGAATCTTAGTAGTTCCTTTTGCTAGCTGCACCAGTTACAAAGATAGTCTTCAGGTAAGGTCAAAATCAGTATCCTCCCACTTTTGTCTGAAGATCATAGCCTTGCTAAACAGCTTTTGTCTTAAGCTGACTTTCGCGTGTCTGGTTCGACTCAACTATTTTAAAATGAACGAGAATTCACAAGTTTTTAGGAGGACGCTTCAGTGCTATACTGTATTTCACCTCAATTCTAGCATTACACTGAACATTCTAACTGATCACCCCACAATGCTCTCCCAATTCTTGAGAAATTCTTTTGCAATCTATCCATCCCTGCTGCATTCTATCACTTCATTTTTCTACAATTACATCTCTGCTTACTCTCGTGCTACCTTGTCACACCTAGTGATCCTTATCAAGTGAGTGTGCACTGAATAAATTTCCATCACTACCACTACCATGTGGTAGGTGGGGGCGCCCATAATTCACCCACTTAGTGTAGTGATACCCTGTTTATAAGGTAGCTCTACATTGAGTGGCAAGCCAAATGATTTCCTGTAAACCAGGAAAGCATTTACAACGCTGGGTGGTAACCTTATAACCAAATAACACGTGTTCCCAACATGACAAGTGGGTTGGCGAAGGGTTAGTTTTTTTTTTTTTTTTTTTATGTGAAGAAGAAGGAACCAAAGGCAATGAGCCCGCAAAACTATTCCTTCCAAGAGAAAAACAAAATACAAGAGAGAGCCAAATTCTAGATCCATTCATTTCGAGATGCTTGGACACACTGCGTTTGAAAGACTGGAGATCATAGGAAGCAGGAAATACAGACAGAGGGAGACAGTTCCAGAGTTGACCCGTTGCATAAATGAAGGAATGGGAGTAACGGTTAACTCTTGCATTAGAGAGTTGGACAGAAAAGGGGTGAGAGTTTGCTGCTAGACGGGTGCTACGTGCCCGTCGTAAAAGTGGAGGAATGCATGCAGACATTTCATAGGAGCAGTGACCGTTGAAACAGCGATAGAAAAGAGATAAAGATGCAACATTGTGGCGAAGAGACAGATGTTGAAGGGAGTCAGTAAGAGGGGGAGAGTTAATGAGACGAAAAGCCTTTGACTCCACCCTATTGAGAAAAGCTGTATGTGGGGAGCCTCCCCACACATGAAAGTTGTACTCCACACAGGGGCGGATAAAACCCCTGTATAGAGTCAACAATTGTGCAGGGGCAAAGAAGGAATGGAGTCAGCTTAGCACACCCAATCGCTTGGAAGCAGATTTTACAAGAGATGTAATATGATCTTTCCAAGACAAGTCCCGAGCAAATGAAACCCCAAGCATGTTCAAGGATGATGCAGGATTAAGTTGAGTATTATTAAACATAAGTGGGTATACCTGTGGAAGATTTTGTCGGGTTGATAGGTGCAAATTCTGAGTCTTTGATGCATTAAAAACAATCAGATTATTTTTACCCCAGTCAGAGATACGAGCCAAGTCAGACATTAGGTGTGCCATAGTCTTATCCCTTGCCTGTTGAAGTAACTGCTGAGATGGACGTTGTGGGAATCGAATGGAAAGGTGAAGGGTGGAGTCATCAACGTATGAGTTGATAGGGTTAGATGTACAGCTTAGAAGGTCATTCATGAATAAAAGGAAAAGAGTTGGTGATAGGGCAGAGCACTGAGGAACACCACTGTTAATAGATCTAGGAGAAGAACGATAACCGTCTAAAACAGCGGGTAAAGAACGACTAGAAAGGAAGCTAGAGATGAAGGCACAGATGGAAGGATAAAAACCGTAAGAGGGCAGTTTGGAAATTAAAGGTTTATGCCAGACTCGATCGAAAGCCTTTGAGATGTCAAGTGCAATGCCAAAGCTTTCGCTAAAGTCCCGAAAAGAGGATGACCAGGAGTCTGAAAGGTAGGTGAGAAGGTCGCCTGTGGAGCGTCCCTGACGGAACCCATACTGACGATCAGAAAGAAGGTTGTGATAGGAAAGATGCTTTAAAATTTTTCTATTAAGAATAGACTCAAAAACTTTTGAGATACAGGATGTTAAAGCAATTGGACGATAGTTAGTGGGTTGGGAATGGTCACCCTTCTTTGGGACTGGCTGAATGAGAGCAACCTTCCAGCAAGAAGGAAAGGTACAAGTTGACAGACAAAGACGAAAGAGTTTGCCTAGGCAGGGTGTAAGCACAGAAGCACAGTTCTTGAGAACAACAGGAGGGACTCCATCAGGCCCATATGCCTTATTAGTACTGAGGCCAGCAATGGCAGAAAATACATCAGCTGAAGAAATTTTCATGTTAGCCATGAGGAAGTCAGAGAAGGGAAGTGATGGAGGAACAGCACCGGAATCGTCTAAGGTGGAATTGGAGGAGAAAGTCAGAGCGAAGAGATCTGCTTTATCAGTAGAAGAAATAGCTACAGAGCCATCACAATAGAAAAGAGGAGGGAAGGATGATGAGGTAAAGTTGTTAGAATGGATTTTGGCAAGGTGCCAGAAAGAGTGGGAAGAGTTCGAGTTAGAGAGTTGAGAGCATTTTGTATGGATGAAATTATTTTTAACAGAGCGAAGAACAGACTTAGCACGATTCCGGGCAGAAATGTATAAAAGATGTGATTCAGGGGTGGGTTGGCTCCGGTACCTTTTATAGGCCCTCTCCTTCTTGCAGACAGCATTAGAACAAGCGTGATTAAACCAAGGCTTTCGTGCATTAGTCAAAGGATATGAGAAAGGAATGTATGCTTCCATGCCTGAGAGAATAACCTCCGTAATGCGCAAGGCACACCCAGGTGGCTCCCGGCCATGGAAGCAATAATCATTCCAGGGAAAATCAAAGAAGTACTGCCTGAGGGCTTCCTAATCCGCAGCTCCAAAGTGCCAGAAACGACTTTTTTTTGGACTGTCCGCAGGCCGTACCGGAGTGATAGGACAGGTTAAGGTGATAAGATTGTGATCGGAGGAGTCCAACGGAGAGAAAAGATTAACAGTGTAAGCAGAAGGATTAGTTGTAAGGAAGAGATCAGGTATGTTGGAGCTCTCTCCAAGGCGGTCAGGGATACGGGTAGGGTGCTGTACAAGCTGCTCTAGGTCATTTAAGGATAGAAAAGGTGTAGGCTTGTTCACCAGGTGGATCAGTGAAAGGAGAGGAGAGCCAAAGGTGGTGGTGAACATTGAAATCTCCAAGAATGGAGATTTCAGAGAAAGGAGAAATGGATAGAATGTGTTCCATGGTAGAAGTAAGATAGTCAAAGAATTTTTGATAGTCAGTAGAATTAGGAGATAAGTAAACAGCGCAGATATATTTAGTCTGAGAATGACAGGAAAGTCGAAGCCAGAGTGTAGAGAATTCAGAAGAATCGACTTCAGGAACACGAGAGGAAGATAAGTTGTTGCGTATATATACACAACAGGCACCTTTGGCTTTGAAATGAGTATAGAGAAAGTATGAGGATACAGAAAAGGGTTTGGTCTCAGTTGCCTCAGACAGCTGAGTCTCAGTTAGGAAAAGAAGGTGAGGTTTAGAGAAGGAGAGGCGGTGCTCAACAGAGCGAAAGTTGGAGGAAAGGCCACGAATGTTGCAGAAATGAAGAAGAGAGTCAGACAGTGGTTCCAGGCACCTTGAGTCATCACCGGAAGAGGGGCTGAAGGTGGGGGCATTTATGTTCCCCCCCCCCCTGGGGACTCCGAGGCTATGTTATTCGACGCCATTTTTTGAAAATTTTGAAAAGAAAGTGTGGTGTATACTGTGCATGTAGTTTGGTGTTGATAGTTGGAGAAACTTGTACTGGCGAGCATGCTGGTCTACTGTCTGTGTAACTGAGACACTGAAAAAGTTCAGCAAAGGAGGATGGTCAGGACATAGTCCCGAGGGCTGATGAAACGGGAGCTCCAGCTCTCCTTGTCATCAGCTTTGCCCATTCCCGGAAAAACAAATAACTAAAAATAAGAACAAGAAGCCTCGGACCAGGACTGACCAAAAGGTGACTAATAATGACCGAACAAAGGACTTGGTACGGATCGCTACATGGAATGTAAAGGGGACAAATGATAAGGTGAAAGAAAGAGAGATTGTCCAGGTGCTTGAGGGTGCGAAAGTGGATGTATGTGGATTAACTGAAACTAAATAGAGAGGTGAGAGTATGAGAGAATGGGAGTATGGATGGGGTATATGCGTGGGAGTAGGTGAGAATGAGAAGACAAAAGAAGGAGTGTGTGTTGTTGTGAGTAACATATGGAAAAAGAATATAAGAGAGTATGGATCAGTTGGCTCAAAGGATTGTGTGGGTGAGATTGAAAGTTGGAATAGTTGGTGAGTGGGGTGTGCCCGCAGAGACGGATGGAAATGGCAATGCTTTAGTGGACACTTGTGCCGGGAGGTGGTTGATGAAAGCTAATACCCTCTTCAGGCACAAAATGATCCATAGATATACATGGCAAGTGATGAGAAAGGTGGATGGTGAACTGAATGAACGGAACGCAATGATTGATTATGTGTGTGTGGATGAAAGGATGAGAAGGTGTGTAATGGATGCAAGAGTATATAGAGGCTGGGGGAGCGGATTTTCGGACCACCACTTGGTGGTGGTCAGAATCAAAGTCCAAACAAAATGGAGAAATAGAAGAAGGGAAGGGCAGGAGGAAGTAGTTCTTACAAGGAGGGTAGAAAGTTACAAGAGGATGGAAAAAAGGCAGAATATAAGAGGGAAGTGGAGGAGCGATTGGGTGAATATAGATTGGAGCAGATGAGGGACGTGGAGGTGTGTGCAAGATATTCACAGAAGAAATCTGTACAGCATGTGAGGTAGTGTGTAGGATGAAGAGAAGACGAAAGGGGATGCAGGGAGGAGCGTGGTGGACCGACGAGGTGAGAGAGGCTGTGGCACAAAAGAGAAAGCAAACAGTGAGTGGATGAGAAACAGGGGCGTTGAAAAAGTTGAGATACAAAAGAGAGTTATATGAGAGAGGAAGAGAGAGGTGAAAAGATTTGTAGGAGAGAGCAAGAAGAGAGTGGATGAGGAATTTGCAAGGAATCTGAGTGCAAAGTGGAGAGCATGTACACTTTGATGAATTGTTGAACATAGAGAATGAAAGTAATGCAAGTATATGTGGCTGGGGAATGCGTGGGAGAAGGAGAGATGTGGGAAGAGAGGAAGAAATCAGTAGGATGGAAGTTGTGGAAGCAATGAAGAAAGTTAAAAAGGAGAAAGCCCAAGGAACTGATGGAGCGTGAGGTGAAATGCTGAAGCATAGGGGAAACATAGTAATAGAATGGATGTGGAAGATGTGCACATTGGCCTGGGAGGAAGGTAGAGTCCCGGAGGAAAAAGAAGTGTGTGGTAAGCATAGCGGCATTTGCCTTCTTAGTGTAATAGGAGAAGTATATGATAGGAAGCTTATTGACAGAGTTAGGGAAACAACAGAGGAAATAGTTGGAAAAGAACAGGGAGGATTTAGGAAGGGAAAAGGTTGTGTAGATCAAATATTCATTCTTAAATCTTTAGCGGAAATGTTTCTAGAGAAAGGAAAGAAGTTGTATGCAGCCTTCATGGATTTGGATAAAGCATATGACAAGGTGGATAGACAAGAATTGTGAAAAGTTTTAAGAATATATGGAGTAGATGGGACATTGCTGAAGACCGTGAAGAGTATGTATGAGGGTGCTAAGGCTTCAGTGGGTGTGGATAGTGAATTAAGTCATTTTTTTCTATTTGAAGGTTGGGTTGAAACAACGATGTGTCATGCCTCCATGGTTGTTCAATCTGTATATGGATGTGGTTATAAAAGAGATACAAGGTAGGGCAGTGGATGTTGGAGTGGCCCTAGTGACAGAGGGCAGTGTTTGGAAAATCCCTGTACTGTTATTTGCAGATGGTACTGTGATGTTAAGTGAAGACGAAGGGGAGCTGCAAGGCTTGGTGAATGAGTTTAGGAGAGTGTGTAAGAAACGGAATCTAAAGGTGAATGTAGGGAAGAGTACAATGGTGGTCTTCGAGAGAAGTGAAGTCAGTGAACGTATAGTGAGATGGGATGGGGGGGAAATGGAGAATGTGAGTGCGTTTAATTACTTGGGTAGCGTGATGAGTAAGGACGGTAGTTTAGAGGGTGAAGTGTTTGAAAGGGTGCATCAGGGAAGAGGGGTTGCTGGTTCCTTGAAGAAACAGGGAAGTGAGCATGGAAGTGAAAAAAGCTACTGCATGACATTATTGTGGTACCAGTTTTAACGTACGGAAGTTTTCTTTTTTTAATGCGAGGAAGAAGGAACCAAAGGCTGCGAGCCCGCAATTGTTGTTCCTTCCAAGAGAAAAACAAAAGACAAGAGAGCCAAATTCAAGATCCGATCATTTCGAGATGCCTGGACACACTGCGTTTGAAAGACTGGAGATCATAGGAAGCAGGAAATACAGGCAGAGAGAGACAGTTCCAGAGTTGACCTGTTGCATAAATGAAGGACCGGGAGTAAAGGTCAACTCTTGCTTTAGAGAGTTGGACAGAAAAGGGATGAGAGTTTGCTGCTAGACGGGTGCTACACGCGCATTGTAGAGGTGGAGGAATGGATGCAGACAGTTCATAGGAGCAGTGACCATTGAAGCAGCGATAGAAAAGAGATAAAAATGCAACAGTGCGACGAAGAGACAGATTGAAGGGAGTCAGTAAGAGGAGGAGAGTTAAAAAGACAAAAAGCCTCTGACTCCTCTCTATTGATAAGAGCTGTATGTGGGGAGTCTCCCCACACATGATAGTTGTACTCCACACAGGGGCGGATAAAACCCCTGTATAGAGTCGACAATTATGCAGGGGTAAAGAAGGAACGGAGACGGCTTAGCACACTTAATCTCTTGGAAGCAGATTTTACAGATGTAATATGATCTTTCCAAGATAAATCCCGAGTAAATGAAACCCCAAGCATGTTCAAGGATGATGCAGGATTAAGCTGAATATCATTAAACATTAGTGGGTATACCTGTGGAAGATTTTGTTGGGTTGATAGGTGTAAAAACTGAGTCTTTGATGCATTAAAAAGAACCAGATTATTTTTACCCCAGTCAGAGATACGAGCCAAGTCAGACATTAGGTGTGCCATAGCCTCATCCCTTGTTTGTTGAAGTAACTGCTGAGATGAACGTTGCGGGAACCGAATGGAAAGGTGAAGGGTAGAGTCATCAGCATAAGACTGGATAGGGTTAGATGTACAGCTTAGAATGTCATTGATGAATTAAAGGAAGAGAGTTGGTGATAGGACGAATCCCTGAGGAACACCACTGTTGATAGATCTAGGAGAAGAACGATGGCCGTCTATGACAGCAGCTGTAGAACGACCAGAAAAGAAGCTATAGATGAAGACAGATAGAAAGACAGGAACCGTAAGAGGGCAATTTGGAAATTAAAGATTTATGCCAGACTCGTTGTTAAAGCAATTGGACGATAGTTAGAGGGTTGGGAATGGTCACCCTTCTTTGGGACTGGCTGAATGAGAGCAATCTTCCAGCAAGAACGAAAGGTACAAGTTGATAGACAAAGGCGAAAGAGCTTGCCTAGGCAGGGTGTAAGCACAGAAGCACAGTTCTTGAGAACAACAGGAGGGACACCATCAGGCCCATATACCTTATTAGTACTGAGGCCAGCAATGGCAGAAAATACGTCAGCTGAAGAAATTTTAATGTTAGCCATGAGGAAGTCAGAGGGGGGATGTGATGGAGGAACAACACTGGAATCATCTAAGGTGGAGTTGGAGGAGAAAGTCAGAGCGAAGAGATCTGCTTTATCAGTAGAAGAATAGCTACAGAGCCATCAGAATAGAAAAGAGGAGGGAAGGATGATGAGGTAAAATTGTTAGAAAGGTGTTTGGCAAGGTGCCTGAAGAAGCGGGAAGAAATCGAGTTGGAGAGTTGAGAGCATTTAGTATGGATGAAATTATTTTTAGCAGAGTGAAGAACAGACTTAGCATGATTCCTGGCAGAAACGTATAAAAGATGTGATTCAGGGCTGGGTTGGCTCCGGTACCTTTTATAGGCCTTCTTGTTGCGGACAGCATTAGAACAAGCGTGATTAAACCAAGGCTTTCTTGCATTAGTCAGAGGATATGAGAAAGGAATGAATGCTTCCATGCCCGAGAGAATAACCTCCATAATGTGCAAGGCACACTCAGATGGCTCCCGGCCATGGAAGCAATAATCATTCCAGGGAAAATCAAATAAGTACTGCCTGAGGGCCTCCCAATCTGCAGCTCCAAGATGCCACAGACGTTTCTTTGGAGGGTCCACAGGTTTAGGCGATAAGGTTGTGATCAGAGGAGCCCAACAGAGAGAGAAGATTAACATGGTAAGCAGTAGGATTAGTATTAAGGAAGAGGTCAAGTATGTTGGAGCTCTCTCCAAGGCGGTCACGTTACGGGTAGGGTGCTGTACAAGCTGCTGTAGGTCATTAAGGATAGAAAAGGTGTAGGCTAGTTCACCAGGTGGATCAGTGAAAGGAGAGGAGAGCCAAAGGTGGTGGTGAACATTGAAATCTCCTAGAATGGAGATTTCAGAGAAAGGAGAAATGGATAGAATGTGTTCCATGGTAGAAGTAAGATTGTCAAAGAATTTTTGATAGTAGAATTAGGAGATAAGTAAACAGCACAGATATATTTAGTCAGAGAATGACAGGAAAGCCAAAGCCAGAGTGTAGAGAATTCAAAAGAATCGAGTTCAGGAACACAAGAACAAGATAGGTCGTTGCATACATGTACACGACATCCACCTCTGGCTTTGAAATAAGTATAGAGAAAGTAGGAGGATACAGAAAAGGGTTTGCTGTCAGTTGCCTCAGACAGCTGAGTCTCAGTTAGAAAAAGATGGTGACGTTTAGAGAAGGAGAGGTGGTGCTCAACAGAGTGAAAGTTAGAGGAAAGGCCGCGAATGTTGCAGAAATGAAGAAGAAGAGAGTCAGACAGTGGTTCCAGGCAGCTCGAGTCGTCACCGGGAGAGGGGCGGAAGGTGGGGGCATTTATAGTATCCCCCCCTGGGGACTCCGAGGCCACGTGTAGTGCTGCCATGATTTTTTAATTTTGGGAAAGGAAGTAAAGTGTGTACTGTGCATGTATTTTGATGTTGATAGTTAGAGAAACTTGTATTGGAGAGCATGCTGGCCTACTCTCTGTGTTACTGAGACACTGAAAAAGTTCAGCAAAGGGGGATGGTCGGGACCTAGTCCCGAGGGCTGATGAAACGGGAGCTCCAGCTCTCCCTGTCATCAGCTTTCCATCCACCTTGGAAGTACTGCCCTGCTCGACTTGTGCTACAGTCTACTCCACACAAGTGAAGCTTGAACCTTGTTTTAGGGACAGAAGTCGAGAGTGAGAGCAGTGGAAATGAGTCATTTGAGAGGAGCATGTGGAGTTGCATGGAGAGACAGACTGACAAATGAGGAAGTGAAAGAGTGTTGTGGTGTGGATGTGGATGTGATAGGAAGCGTTAGGAGAAACACATTAAGGTGGTTTGGCCATGTGGATTGGAGGGAGAGTGAGAGACTGACAAGGGGAGTGTATGTGAGTGAGGTGGAGGAGGGACAAGGCAGGGGGAGGCCAATGATGAGATGGAGGGATGGAGTGGAGAGGTTTATGAGAGAGTGGAGTGTGAGCTGGGAGCAAGGCAGTGAAATGGCGGGGAACAGAGCGACATGGAGGCGATTTGTTTGTGGCCACCCCTTACGGGATTAAGGCATCTGGCAATAGACAAATAGGTAGACCACTTGGTCACCATTCACGTTCAAAATATCTTCCAAATAGTTCATTTGTCTTCCATTTCACCAGTCAGTTCCCACGTCTCCAGTCGTTCTCTTTGCTGGTTCAATGGGTAGCCGCTGTATAATGGAAAGCACATTCGACCCACAAGCGAATGGTTGCTGAATTCGATTTCTGGACCAATCAAGAGAATTACGGGCAGTCTCTTTACACCTAAAATCTGAACAGGGCCCCTTAAAAGCAAATCAAAGGCGGCATTTCATAATCTAGAGGAAAGTTTTAAGAATGGTTTCCTTGACAGTCACGATTGTATAAGCCGAACATTGTCTCATAACCCCAAAATACTGCCCTTGCAACCACCCTGACACTTTTTCCTTCTTGTGAAATTCCCTTCCTCACCAGCCTGATGTTCCCATTCTCTAATCATTTCCTCTGAAAATGGCAGAAAGCCTCAGCATTTTGGGGGGTTCTTTCTTTGTCAGTAAGGGTTTCCCACATTTCCTTTCATATTGCTCGTACCTGATCTCATACATTTTTTTTTTCTTTTTTTTTTATGTGAAGAAGAAGGAACCAAAGGCCATGAGCCCGCAAAACTTTTCCTTCCAAGAGAAAAACAAAATACAAGAGAGAGCCAAATTCAAGATCCATTCATTTCGAGATGCCTGGACACACTGCGTTTGAAAGACTGGAGATCATAGGAAGCAGGAAATACAGACAGAGGGAGACAGTTCCAGAGTTGACCTATTGCATAAATGAAAGACTGGGAGTAACGGTTAACTCTTGCATTAGAGAGTTGGACAGAAAAGGGGTGAGAGTTTGTTGCTAGACGGGTGCTACGCGCCAGTCGTAGAAGTGGAGGAATGCATGCAGACAGTTCAGAGGAACAGTGACCATTGAAGTAGCGATAGAAAAGAGATAAAGATGCAACATTGCGGCGAAGAGACAGAGGTTGAAGGGAGTCAGTAAGAGGGGGAGAGTTAATGAGACGAAAAGCCTTTGACTCCACCCTATTGAGAAAAGCTGTATGTGGGGAGCCTCCCCACACATGAGAGTTGTACTCCACACAGGGGGGGATAAAACCTCTGCATAGAGTCAACAACTGTGCAGGGGCAAAGAAGGAACGGAGTTGGCTTAGTAAACCCAATCGCTTGGAAGCAGATTTTACAAGAGATGCAATATGATCTTTCTAAGACAAGTCCCGAGCAAATGAAACCCCAAGCATGTTCAAGAATGATGCAGGATTAAGTTGAGTATTATTAAACATAAGTGGGTATACCTGTGGAAGATTTTGTCGGGTTGATAGGTGCAAAAACTGAGTCTTTGATGCATTAAAAACAATCAGATTATTTTCACCCCAGTCAGAGATACGAGCCAAGTCAGACATTAGGTGTGCCATAGCCTCATCCCTTGCCTGTTAAAGTAACTGCTGAGATGGACGTTGTGGGAATCGAATGGAAAGGTAAAGGGTGGAGTCATCAGCGTATGAGTGGATAGGGTTAGATGTACAGCTTAGAAGGTCATTGATGAATAAAAGGAAGAGAGTTGGTGATAGGACAGAGCCCTGAGGAACACCACTGTTAATAGATCTAGGAGATGAACGATAGTCGTCTACAACAGCGGCTATAGAACGACTAGAAAGGAAGCTAGAGATGAAGGCACAGAAAGAAGGATAAAAACCGTAAGAGGGCAGTTTGGAAATTAAAGATTTATGCCAGACTCGATCGAAAGCCTTTGAGATGTCAAGTGCAATGCCAAAGCTTTCGCCACCAAAGTCCCGAAAGGAGGATGACCATGAGTCTGAAAGGTAGGTGAGAAGGTCGCCTGTGGAGCGTCCCTGACGGAACCCATACTGACGATCAGAAAGAAGGTTGTGATAGGAGAGATGCTTTAAAATTTTTCTATTAAGAATAGACTCAAAAACTTTTGAGATACAGGATGTTAAAGCAATTGGACGATAGTTAGAGGGTTGGGAATGGTCACCCTTCTTTGGGACTGGCTGAATGAGAGCAAACTTCCAGCAAGAAGGAAAGGTACAAGTTGACAGACAAAGACGAAAGAGTTTGCCTAGGCAGGGTGTAAGCACAGAAGCACAGTTCTTGAGAACAACAGGAGGGACTCCATCAGGCCCATATGCCTTATTAGTACTGAGGCCAGCAATGGCAGAAAATACATCAGCTGAAGAAATTTTAATGTTAGCCATGAGGAAGTCAGAGGAGGGAAGTGATGGAGGAACAGCACTGGAATCGTCTAAGGTGGAATTGGAGGAGAAAGTCAGAGCGAAGAGATCTGCTTTATCAGTAGAAGAAATAGCTACAGAGCCATCAGAGTAGAAAAGAGGAGGGAAGGATGATGAGGTAAAGTTGTTAGAAAGGTTTTTGGCAAGGTGCCAGAAGGAGCAGGGAGAGTTCGAGTTGGAGAGTTGAGAGCATTATGTACGGATGAAATTATTTTTAGCAGAGCGAAGAACAGACTTAGCACAATTCCGGGCAGAAATGTATAAAAGATGTGATTCAGGGGTGGGTTGGCTCCGGTACCTTTTTTAGGCCCTCTCCTCGTTGCAGACAGCATTAGAACAAGCGTAATTAAACCAAGGCTTTCTTGCGTTAGTCAAAGGATATGAGAAAGGAATGTATGCTTCCATGCCCGAGAGAATAACCTCCGTAATGCGCAAGGCACACCCAGATGGCTCCCGGCCATGAAAGCAATAATCATTCCAGGGAAAATCAAAGAAGTATTGCCTGATGTCCTCCCAATCCGCAGCTCCAAAGTGCCAGAGATGACGTTTTTTTGGAGGGTCCGCAGGCCGTACCAGAGTGATAGGACAGGTTAAGGTGATAAGGTTATGATTGGAGGAGCCCAACGGAGAGAAAAGATTAACAGTGTAAGCAGAAGGATTAGTTGTAAGGAAGAGATCAAGTATGTTGGAGCTCTCTCCAAGGCGGTCAGGGATACGGGTAGGGTGCTGTACAAGCTGCTCTAGGTTATTAAGGATAGAAAAGGTGTAGGCTTGTTCACCAGATGGATCAGTGAAAGGAGAGGAGAGCCAAAGGTGGTGGTGAACATTGAAATCTCCAAGAATGGAGATTTCAGAGAAAGGAGAGATGGATAGAATGTGTTCCATCGTAGAAGTAAGATAGTCAAAGAATTTTTGATAGTCCGTAGAATTAGGAGATAAGTAAACAGCACAGATATACTTAGTCAGAGAATGACAGGAAAGCCGAAGCCAGAGTGTAGAGAATTCAGAAGAATCGAGTTCAGGAACACGAGAGGAAGATAAGTAGTTGCGTATATATACACAACAGCCACCTTTGGCTTTGAAATGAGTATAAAGAAAGTAGGAGGATACAGAAAAGGGTTTGCTGTCAGTTGCCTCAGACAACTGAGTCTCAGTTAGGAAAAGAAGGTGAAGTTTGGAGGAGAAGTGGTGCTCAACAGAGCGAAAGTTGGAGGAAAGGCCACGAATGTTGCACCTGCCCATTCATCAGCATCACTCTCATTTTCATTTTGCACAACGTTATCAGATAATACTTTCCTTTCTTATGCACCTTCACAGTCTGTATTACTTTAAATGTTATATTCATACGCATTTCATTTAAGCGAGGTGGTGGCCATTTGTTGATTAGGGGGTTCGGTCCTGCAGTGGACTAATATCAAATGTTGCAGGAACAGATACGGATAATCAGGTGGTTAGTGATGTGAGCTGATGTATGAAACGACGCGCGTTGAATTCAAAGTTGTGACAAGGAACAGTTTTATGATTTTAGTTAAAGCTTGGACTAATTTTTTTTTCCACAGAACTCGCCAACATCTCATAAAACAGCCACGCAGCGTATATTTAGTATGGACAACGGGTATAAGCACCAAACAAGGACATGTTAAAGCGCGTTTTACATAGAAGAGCCACTGGTTCTCAAGGAACTATCAAGCGTATGCCCAATTTCGGACCCATAAAACAGATGGCCACGCAAGATTACATAGACCTATGCAGGCACTTGACTCAGATGACATGTTTCCAGTACTGTTTTAGGTAGTTGCACAGGCATTAAGTGCTATGCCTGTCCACATCACACCTTCCTTTTTAATCATCTCCACGACAGATGAGGAAAATGTGCTGAGTATTCTTTCTTCCAAAGACCCACGTATAAAATATTCCACGAACATTGTGAAAATGTATGTGAAGAAATGTTCGAGTATGTTGAGTGATTTCAGGTTGCAGCGATGCAGTTAATTTATGATGAATCATTGTATAATAAACCTTTCATCTCGGTAGAGTTAAGCAAGCCCCAGTATTTTGATAATTTTTGAGACATGTGCTGGTGATAAAGCATACCAGGAATTCCTGTATCGTTACTGGCTATACTGTGAAGCTATAGAATGGCCACATCTAATATCCGTGGCGATCCATAAATGTTGTTTGTCTGTGATTTATTTATGTATATATAGTAGGTAGCTGCCAAACTTACTGCCACACCTGACACTCATGTAGTAATTTCCAGGTTGATGGTAGTCAGTCAACCATTACAACAAACTGTGTAATTAATCCTATGGCAAATAATTCACTGTGTAACAGACTTAAACCAGTTTTTTGTTTATGTTGATTTTTACGCTATTTCTGATCAATGTCAATGCATAAATTCCGAGTATGCTATTTGTTTTTTTGTAAATCTAGAGTTACAGGAATTATGCAACAACCAATGTATCGTACAAGGACAGGAACTCCAACTTGTACCATTTCGCGAATGTTGAGAATGTCAAAGAATTTGTATATTTCCGCGTGTATATCATGAATATAACTAGAGAATGAGCAGACAGTAACATCACAAGGAATGCAGGGCACATAGTATCTGGAAACGCACTTTTGATCTTGACTTTCTTCAGTAGCTGTGATGACAATCGCACAACAATCCCTAAACATAGTCACCCATCATCGCCTCGTTCCACCTGCCCTGATATCTGGTTTCCATCAGCAGAATGTCCTTGGGGAACCGTTCACCATGCTTCTCACTGATTGCACCTGAGTTGTTTTTGAAGAAATCAAGGTAGGAATGCAGATAATGCAAATTGATTGACATTCTACGTCCAAGCCGGTGGAATGCGTCGGTCAGGTCATCGACGAGCTGTGTGGAATCTGGTCTCCTCTGGTTGCCAAGAAAACCTGCCACAACCCCGCCGAAAGCATTCCAAGTGCGTACTTCGTCATCGGTCATTTTAGCCTGGAGTTCAAGACTTGCATGCATTCTTCGAACTTGCGGCCCAGTGAATATGCCAGTTGTCACCTTTGCCGCACTCAGCTTGGGAAACATTGATCGGATATGCAGAAATGCATTGCCATCCTTGTCGATGGCTTTCACGAACTGTTTCACAAGACCAAGTGTTATGCATAGCAGCGGTAGCATTACTTTCTCTCTGGAGATCAGTGGAGCTCTCAGAACGTTGCACGAACCTGATGTGAGACTCTGTGAGAGGCCAGTCTTTCCTCATGAAATGTTCTGCATCGTTCCGGCTGTCCCACAAGCATAAAAAACATGAGTGCTTAGTATTACCACCTTGCATTCTTAGGAGGAACAAAATCATTTTGAAATCCCCACAAACCTCCAAATTGTGATCTGAGTATTTGATTTTGTCAGACAAATCTTCATATTCTCATAGCCTTCTTTCATTTCCACAGAACTGCAACTGGAATTGATCAGAGTTCATCGCCGTTATGCAAAAGTACAGCTTTTAGTCTCTTCATGAACCTATCTATGAAGAGTCGCCATTCTGAGGCCTTGTAATCCACTCCCATGGCTTGGAACAAACCCTTAACAACAAAACAATAACACAACGAAGTTTCTTCACAATATTTGAAGAAGGATGCAAACTTGCCGTAGCTACTCCTGTAACTCAACTTGCAACTGGAATCCAACAAGTTCCATTCACTTAGACGTGACACCAGCAGCTCAGCATTGGACTTGGTGAGTACTAAATCTCGAACTAAGTCGTCCAGTTCTTGCTGACTGGGAAAGTGTGGAGTGTCTCTGGAACATTCTCCAACATACGATTCATCATCACTTTCCCCTTCATCATCGACGATGTCCTCATGGTCAGAGACAACTTCCATGTCTACAGGAGGGACAGGAATCGCAGCTCATCGCTATGGGGACTGGAGAGATCGAAAGAGGTAAATTTGGATATACAATGTTCCTTCTGCCTTTAACGCTCTTTGCACCACTTGTATCAGCCATACAAAAATAACAGTCATCTTGGTGATTCAATGGCTCTCGCCACACTCTCAGAACTGCGAAAGGCATCTACAGCTACCGCAAACTGACTTAGGACCTCCTCCCACAAGGTATTAAAAACCACAGAAATCATAGTATATCACAGTGTTTGTTCATGAAATACCATTCATTAATATGAAATCATGTTTCCCTTGTTTTTCAGGCCCAGTTGGATGCGTTTTGGCTTGGAATCACTTTGATCTCTAAATTAATCTAAGGACATTTCTTTGCACCAAACATTTGTCAGTTCAGTCTTGAGGTTGTCCAGATTGAGTGTCTTCTTCTCTGCCACGATTCTCTTCATTTTTGCCCAGCAGTTTTCTATCGGATTTAGATTTGGACTATTGCCAGGCCAGTCGAGGACCTAAATCCGATTATCCTGAAGCCATTTTGTCACCTTTCCTTACTTATGACATGGAGCTGAATCATGCATGAAAAAGCCACACCCATGAATAGCCAAAAAGTTTAACCCCTTAACCACGGGGCGTCGCTTTCGTGACGCTCGGCCACAATGGATCATACCGCGGGGCGTCACTTTTGTGATTCTGTGTTATTTTGAATTATCCTGGGCTTTCAAGTGGTGGCTTGTATCATCTATCAGTACTGCCAATGTCCAACACTAGTCAGCACTCCAAATCTCATCTGTACTCCCATCCATTGTTGACATTTTAGTGATTTTCCCCCCTTCCTGACTCCCCTCCCTACCTCCCTTCCATTACCCTGTCCTCTCACCTCCCCGGCCGCACTGCGCTAAACAAATCTCCCCCGGATTTTTCCACAGATTTCACCCATTGAAATAAGCCCTATGCCCTATACTTATACAAAATAATATATATAAAAAAAAATAAGGTAAGTGATAGTGGTATACACCAGGAATTGGCTAATTATCACCTGACAACACCTCACATGCATTCATTCGCTACATTACCATGGTAATTTCCCCTTTGAATTATACCTTGTAATCTCTTTCTGTAATAAAAATATATATCAGAAAGGAAGGGAGAAGCCTAAGTGACATTTACATTCACCTGGAACAACCTATTTCTTTATGTATTGCCGAGATTTTCTACCAATAATTTATTAGCATGTAAGTTAGCAGCTGTCATCCTCATTGTCACTGTCAACCCTTGCCTTCTCAGATAAGCCGCGCCATTTGGTTCCTTGTCCTCCGATGTGGTCAAAACATGTCGCACTCATGCCCCGCCATTTCTGCCGCTTCTGCGCCCATTGCAAAGGGCCCCGTGACCTCTACACCCAGAAAAAGTCGTGAGGGAAGCAGGAAAGGACTAAGTGACTCTGCAGTGGAACGTGAACTAGCGGAATTGTCAATGGTGATGACAGATAGTGATTTTGACCCTTCGGGGGAATCGTGTGATGAGCCAGGTGAGGAAATCGTGCCAGAAAGTACTAGTACAAGTGCTTCAGTGTCCAAAGTTATCCCTAGCTCCAAGGGAAAGGAGCCGTTACTGCAGCAAGGGAAGAAATTTGGGAAGGGAGTGAAAAGGCGGCGTGTTAGCCCCAGAACAATGGCCACGCGTGACCCAGCCCGCCATGAGTCCAGAGTTGATTCACCTCCCCGTTCCCCAAGCCCCACTTCACTCATTTCTTCCTCTTCTTCTGCTGAATTATCTCCGGAGTCTTCATCATCGGAGTCACCACCAGCATCAGCAGTGAAGGCAGGCCGTAGAGGTAGAGGTAAATCATTGACCCATAAAAGTAGAGTTGCTACTAGAGTAAGGGCTGCTAGTGTTGTACGGCAACTCAGGGTCATTGCGAGTGACCTTGAACGTGGTAAATCTCCCTCACAGCCACCCACCACCCTCACCCATCCTACACCGCCACGACAGGGAATCCTGGACGCCTTCGCGTGGACAGAAGGGTCCGATTTTGTGCCAGAACATTTCGATTTTGATGAGAGTTCGTCAGGAGTACAGCCTGCCTTCACTCTTGATGATGATGCTGAGTGTCTGGATTTCCTTTTGGACTTCCTAGATGACGAAGTCAAGCAGCACATATGTGATGAGACCAACAGGTATGAATCACAACATGCTGCAAGTGGTACAGGTGCAGCCAAGATTCAACAGTGGTCCATGCTGGGAGTGCAGGAGCTGTATGTGTTCTTCACCCTCATGCTTCTCATGCAACACTCAAAGAAGCATGAGTTGGAAGAATAATGGTCCATGGACCCCTTACTACCCTCACCCACCTTCAATAAGTACGTGGCCAGAGATCGCTTCCGGAACATCATGGGAAACCTGCACTTTGCTGACAACGATGTACCTTCCCAAACCGACCCACTCTGGAAGATCCGGGAGATTCTGAGCAGAATGAAGGATAAGTTTATGTCATTCTTCCACCCCTTTCAGAAGGTTGTCATTGACGAATCCTTGGTTTTGTTCAGAGGACGTCTTCGGTTTGTACAGTACATTCCAAGCAAATGCCATTGCTTTGGAATCAAGTTCTTTGTACTGTGCGACTGTAAGACTGGGTACATCCTTGACTTCGTCATTTATTCAGCCAGCACTTTCGATCTAGATAAAACACACCCCCTTGACTTCTCAGGCTGTGTAGTGAAAGTGCTCCTTGAAAAGTATTTTGGTGGGAATCATGTGCTGTATACAGACAACTATTATACAGCACTGAAACTTGCCAAATACCTTTCAGAGCACGGCATTGGCTCGTGCGGCACTGTCAAAAGTAATCGTGCCCACTTCCCTAAATTCCCAGAGGCAGGAACCTCGCAGTGAGGAGACGTGCACCTACGCAAGTCTAAGAAGATGCTGGCAATACGGTGGCATGACAAGAGGGTCGTGCACATGCTCAACACCGTACATAAGGGGGAAATGACAGACAGTGGGAAGGTCGACCGTAGGACAGGCGAACCTGTGATGAAACCTGAAGCTGTGTTAGACTACAATATCAACATGCGGCTGTTGGACAAGTCCGACATGATGATTAGTGAGATCGACTGCCTCAGGAAGAATACTAGGTGGTACAGGAAAGTTTTTCTGCATCTCATAGACATGACGATCCTGAACGCCTTCATCCTGTACAAGATGAAGGTCAAGCCACCCAAGTCCTTCTCCCTGAGGTTGTTCGCCAGGACTTGTGTTCAGCAGCTGCTGGAAAGATATAGTAGGGTGTCAGCAGCAACTCCAAGGCGCCATCCAGTAACACTTCCCGACAGACTTGAGCAGAGGGTGTACATGGATCGGCACAGACTGGTGCTAATGCCTGCCACAAGCAAGTGGAAGGCTGTGCACCGCAGGTGCCAGGTGTGTGCACATACCACCCGACGCACACCTGAGCACAAACGCACCTCTTGGCAGTGTGCTGAGTGCCAGGTTCCCCTCTGTGTTACCTGCTTCTTTGATTACCACGGCCAGAAGCAGTTCTAAAAGTGCAAGTGGGAAAGGAAAGTAATGTGAAAATAATTTGTAATTAATGTGTAAATAATGTGTAAATAGCAAGTGAAAGGAATGAATGTTCAGTACATATGATTGAACAGTGTATTATAGTTTTATCTTACTGAAAGTCTATCTATCTATCTATCTATTGCCAGACGCCTCAATCCCGTTTGGGGTGGCCACAAACAAATCGCCTCCAAGTCGCCCTGTCCCTCGCCATTCCACTGCCCTGCTCCCAGCTCACACACCCCTCTCTCATATACCTCTCCACCCCATCCCTCCATCTCATCCTCGGCCTCCCCCTCCCTCTTCCCCCCTCCACCTCACTCACATACACTCTCTTCGTCAGTCTTTCACCCTCCATCCTCTCCATATGGCCAAACCACCTCAGTGTGTTCCTCATAACGTTTCATATCACATCCACATCAACACCACAACGTTCCATTATAACCTCATTCGTCAGCCTGTCTCTCCATGTGACTCCACAGGCTCCTCTTAAATAACTCATTTCCACTGCTCTCACTCTTGACTTGTGTCCTTCCAACAACGTCCAAGCTTCACTTTCGTAAGTTAGAGTTGGTATCACAATACTGTCATGTAGTAACTTTCTCACTTCCATGCTCACTTCCCTGTTTCTTATCCCTGCTTTCAAAGAACCAGCAACCTTTCTTCCCTGCTGTGCCCTTTCAAGCACTTCACCTTCCAAACCTCCATCCTTACTCATCACACTACCCAAGTACTTAAACGTACTCACATTTTCCAATTCCTCACCATCCAACCTCGCTGTACATTCACTGACTTCACCTCTCTCAAAGACCATCACTTTACTCTTCCCTACATTCACCTTTAGATTCCGTTTCTTACACACTCTCCCAAACACATCCACCAAGCCTTGCAGCTCCCCTTCGTCTTCACTCAACAACGCAGTATCATCTGCAAACAACAGTACAGCGAGTTTCCAAACACTATCCTCTCTCACCAGGGTCACTCCAACATCCACTACCCTACCTTGTACCTCTTTTATTACCCCATCCATGTACAGATTGAACAACCATGGAGACATGACACATCCCTTTTTCAACCCAACTTTCAAAGAGAAAAATTCACTTAGTTCACCATCCACACGCACTGTAGCCTTCGCACTATCGTACATACTCTTCACAGCATTCAACAACTTCCCATCTACTCCATATATTCTTAACACTTTCCACAGTCCTTGTCTATCCACCCTGTCATATGCTTTCTCCAAATCCATGAAAGCCGCATACAACTTCTTTCCCTTCTCTAGAAACTTTTCCACTAAAGATCTAAGAATGAATATCTGATCTACACAACCTCTTCCCTTCCTAAAGCCTCCCTGTTCCTCTCCAACTAATTTCTCTGTGCTTTCTCTAACTGACTTTCAATCCTCCGGGACTCTACCTTCCTCCCAGGCCAATCTGCACATCTTCCACATCCATTATACTACTATCTCTCCCCCATGTTTCAGCATTTCACCACACACTCCATCATTTCCTGGGGCTTTCCCCAATTTAACTTTCTCCATTGCTTCCACAACTTCTATCCTACTGATTTCTTCCTGTCTTCTCACCTCCCTCCTTCTCCCAGCCATTCCCCAGCCACTTATACTCGCATTACTTCCATCATCTATGTTCAACAATTCCTTAAAGTGTTCTCTCCATCTGCTCACTTTTTCTCCCTTCTCCACTAGTAATCTACCATTTTTATCTTTCACTCCCCTGCTAACTTCACTTCCACCCTATCTTACTCTTTTCACCTCTTTCCAGAACATTTTCTTACAGTCCCTCCACTTTACACTCAAATTCCTTCCAAATTCCTCATCCACTCTCTTCTTACTCTCTCTTACTAATCTTTTCACCTCTCTCTTTCTTTCTATATATAACTCTCTCTTCCGCCTCTCAACTTCTTCCACGCCCCTGTTTCTCATCCATTCATTGTATGCTTTCTTCTTTTGTGCCACAGCCTGTTTCACCTATTCAGTCCACCACGCTGTTCCTTGCACCCCCCTCCGTCTTCTCTTCCTTCCACACACCACATCACATGCTGCACATATTTCTTCTGTAAATATCCTACACACACCTTTCCCATCTTCTCCAATTCATATTTGCCCAATCGTTCCTCCACTTCTTTGTTATACTCTGCCTTTTTCTCATCCTCTTGTAACCTTTCCACTCTCCTTGCAACTACTCCTTCCTCTAGTCTTTCCCTTCTTCTATTCCTCCATCTTACTTGAATTCTAATTCTGGCCACCACCAAGTAGTGGTCAGAAAGTCCACTCCCCCAACCTCTATAAACTCTTGCATCCATTACACATCTTCGCATCCTTTCATCCACACACACATAATCAATCATTGCCTTCCTTTCATTCAGTTCACAACCCACCCTTCTCATCACTCGCCATGTATACCTGTGGATCATTTTATGCCTGAAGAGGGTATTGGCTATCACCAACCCCCTCCCAGCACAAATGTCCACTAATGCACTCCCATTCTCATCTATCTCAGCAGGCACACCCCACTCACCAACTATTCCATCCACCTTCACATTCCCAACTTTACCATTCATATCACCGATCAAAAACACTCTCTCATTCCTTCCAAACTTTTCCATGCACACTTCTACATTTGTCCAGAACTCTTCTCTCACTCTTCTAGCACGATCTTGCATTGGCGCATACACACACACAATCGCCCACATTTGTATTCCAACTTTCAACTTTACCCACACAATCCTTGACCCAACTGATCCATACTGTCTTATGCTCCTCTTCCATCTTTTACTCACAACTATACATACTCCTTCCTTTGCCCTCTCATTTTCACCTACTGCTGCACATATACCCCATCCATACTCCCATTCTCTCACACTTTCTCCTCTCCATTTTGTTTCAGTTATTCCACATACATCCACTTTCGCACCCTCAAGCACCTGGACAATCTCTCTCTCTCTTTCACCTCATCATTCGCTCCCCTTACATTCCATGTTCCGATAACTATGTCCTTTGTCCGGTCCTTGGTCGTCATCGTTTGGTCAGTCCTTGTCCGAGGCTTATTGTTTGTTTTTTTAGTTAGTTGTTTTCCGGGGAGGGGCACTAACCCTCCGCCAACCCTTTCAGTCGCCTTTTACGACAAGCAGGGATACTGGGGGAGTATTCTTGAAAAAAAAACTACATCCAGGGGGTAGGGTCACTGAAAGTGACAGTGAATAACATAGTGTAAGTAAAATAGAAGGGTAAATATTGAAAAATACAATAGAAAATATAAATAGTAATGTAAGTAATTAGTAATATAGGAATATGAGTACAAATACTTGATGTTATAACAGTGAAAGTGAATCCGTGGCTCTCTACGTATTTTACTGAATGTAAAATTGAATGACTTCAGTGACAATAAACTAATACTACTGAAGGAAACTTATGGATAAAAACTCCAGATACATATTAGTATTATATAGTAAGAGAAATATAAAGTGTGAGGGGTTTTATGAATAATAAATGACAGAGTACCAAGAGCGAACTCGCGCAAGTGGGAAGGTCATACGCGCTCGTAATTTTCATTGCTTTCACAGTGGTTTTTTTTTTTGAGTATGGATCCCAAACTACTTGATAATCATAGAGTAGTGTTTATAGTGTTAATATCTGGCTGTGGTAATCATATTACGGGTTGTCGGGAAGTGTAAAGTGGAGACTTCGTTACCCAACTTCAGAGGTCTCCACAAGTCCTACGGTAATCGACGAAAGCTCAACAAACATTCCAGGAGAAAGCTGAAGGTATGTGCCATAAGCATGTGTAATTTTAATATTCTAGGACTAATAACTGATTTTTGGCAAATATTTTTTGAGAGTCTGTCGGAGCCCGAATAACCCCGCGGGACATGCAAAACATTGGTAAACATGCCCGCGGTGTAAGGGTTAATGAATGTTCTTTCAGAACTTGAATGTACTGGCCACCATTCATCGTCAAGTTCTTAGGAAGAAAGTAGAGGTCTCCCCTTCCCATTTCACCTGAGAAACACCCCCATACCATTACTGATTGTGGGTGCTTAACAGTCGGCACCGTGTAAGCAGGGTCATATCGATAATGGGAGGCAGGACAACGAACCTTGGCACCTGGAACGTTTGAAATGTGCTTTCATCGGAAAACATAACTTTTCTCCACTCATCCGATGTCCAGTGTGCATACTTCTTGACAAACTGAATACGCTGCTTCTTCATGCGGTCAGTGAGAAGCGGTTTCTTGGCTGCAGTGCAACTTGGAAAACCCAGCTCCTTCTGCAAGTGGTGTTGGATAGTTTGCATTGAGACATCTTGTAACAGCTGGGGATGTATTCTCTTCAGTTCTGCTGCTGCCAGTCGAGGATTCTTGATTACTTCCCTCTTCAGAAGCTCATCTGTACCTCTGGAAGTCGTCCTCTTCTTTCCACCGCCTTGCTTGTGCTCTGGTATGACATCAGGAGGCAGGCCGTGTGCTGCAGCAAGAATCTTCATGACGGTCGACTTTGTGCGTCCAGTACGTTCACAGATTGTGTTGATAGGAACATTATCCTGTTTTCATGCAATGATACGGACCTTCTCATCCCTTGTGCAGTACTTTCCAGGCATTACAACTCGACTTTAGGAAAATAACAGGACAAACAGTAATGCATGCAAAAAAATCAGGAGGTGCAAGCTCGGAGCGATGGGAACATATACTCCCACTCTCGCTAATGGGCAAGCACTGATGTGCTGAGTGTTTCACCACCTCCCACCATTACCAGAGGAGTTGCCAGTTACTTCTTGCCCCAAAATTCACTTGGTAGAGGTGGAACACACAGCAAAGACACACAACTCTCCCATAACAATTCTGTGTGTAGGTCCTAAGTCAATTTGCGGTGGGCGTACTTTCCCGCTCCTCGTAGCCGAGTTTCAAGCGCAGAGTCAAGAGTGTATTGCGGAGCCCAATCCTTATCTTGATCGCCCATTGCCACACCAAAATATGCTTTGTATGCATGAGCAAATTTGGTATCAAGGTGGATTTGTGTTTGATCATCTTCAGTCCAATATATTCTCCACATTCATAACAAAATGTATCGGCTGACAGCTTGTAAGAACGTCTACTGGTCATTCTCATCAATAGAAACACTTTTAGGAACAGCTCAAAAACACGTCAACCATCCAAACTAGCAACGTGAGACTAGCTCATTAAATGAACTGACTCGATCCACATTGCATGACGCAATAATGGTCATTTCAGTGACATCAGCATGGACGCAGATTATGTGTGTGTGTGTGTGTGTGTGTGTGTGTGTGTGTGTGTGTGTGTGTGTGATTGTGACGTGGCAAGCGATACGTCAGCCATGACATCGGTCCACAATAACAAGACTAGAAATAAATAATTGCCAATAGTTGATAAAAACCTAGAGATAGATAAACAAAACATACACCATTGGAATCAGCACGGAAAACTGTGTCTGACAAGGCCTCCCAAAAAATGAATAAACAAATGCTTTGTTACACAGTGTAATTATTATTAATGTTCGGAATAATGACAAATATGCTAATAATAATAATAATATTAATAATAATAGTAATAATAATAATAAAAACCAAAGCACTCACAACTGAGTATTGCCTGTCATTAGAAAAAAAATAACGAAAATAATTGTATGATTTGACTGTTTATTCCCACGTGAATTTAATATCACGCTAACATTAACCCGTCACGTCCCAACCACTTTCGCACCTCCGACACCCCCCATCCCGACCATTTTTGGAAAAAATTTTTTTGGGCTAAAACCTCCGCTTTTGGTGAGAAACATCGAAAATTCATAGAGAAATTGCTCAACTGAGGTTTAAAATACTCGATTAGTACCTCCTTTACCTTACAGTGTTTTCTATCAGGGTGGCTGCAAAGAAAACGAGTTCTATGGGAGAATAACTATTCCACACCACTCCTAAACGGTATTTATTTATTTATTTGGTACGAATTTATATGTAGTATGAGAGTATAATGGTTTTCAAACAGTAATATAGGCATAATAAGCATTGTTTCACTCACTAACTCATCACCATTCCTGACCTTCTTTTGCCACATTACCTGATCATCATTTCTGACTGTTTCTTCCTCTAATGCTATGTGAACTTTGTCCTCCACATTGTCATCGATTGGGGAATCACTCTGGTCCTGAATGTCTTTATTGGCCAGGTCACTGGTAACAGGTGAATTGCCGAGACAATGGCTTGTGGGGGGGGGAGGTTTTGCGGTGTAAGGCATTGTCCCTGCTTGGCATCTTGTAGAGGAATAGAGGAAGGTGTCCCGTGTATACATATGAAAAATCACGCGCGAAAATTGAAAATCGTGCAAATTAGGGACCTTGCAATTGCAAAACATACCAGTACATCAACAGGACTGGCAAATGCAAAATGTTGCAACGTACCCATACGTCGACGGGACGTCTCGGGTTAACAATCCTGAAATCAGGGGAGCTTATTATATTGGGAAAGATCATTGAGTATAAAGGGCCACTGACTATTTCTAAGAGTTACTCTTTAAACAGCCGTTCTCTTCATTAAGGGTATGATAGAAAATAGTGAATAATGGAAACAAAAAAGAAAAAAGATGGAAATTTTTTCTTGTAAAATCCTCTGGCAATCGAAGGCTAAACATCTAAGCTTCGCCAAAATTATTAACAGGCAAGCCATTTATCCTGGGATATTGCTTTCAAAGTTTAGGTACAATTTTCCCTCTTGATTTTGAGATATTTTGGGAACAGCCAGACAGTTACACACACACACACACACACACACACACACACACACCACTGAGCTCTATGGTATGGAGAGGCTTTCTCATGGGTAGCACCGCGTAGTTTGTGTAACTGCCACCAGGGGCCCAGGGTGGCGCTGATGTTTATCTACACCACCGACGCCGACGTCTTTTGAAATCAGCCGATAAGTTTTGAAAATATAGTGCCATGGCCCACTGCTTAGCTTATGTAAATAACAGTAAAACAGAAGCAGCAAACTAAGAATAGTCATCCAATTTCATTACCATTGTGGAGGCGATGAGTGGTGGTGTTTCAAAGTGGCAGCCAAAGTTGCACACTCGCTGCGGATAGCCTCTCCATATTATAGAGCTCAGTGACACACACACAGATGCAGACATTTACATTATCGCCTCGCTAGGCAGGAGAAATAATAATAATAATAATAATAATGGTAGTAGTAGTAGTAGTAGTAGTAGTAGTAGTAATAATAATAATAATAATAATAATAATCGTAATAATAATAATAAATCTAAGTAACAACAGAACAACGATATTAATAACCAGAACAACAATTGCAACAAAAACACCACCACCAACAGCAACAATAAACACAACGAAAGTTTCGGCATCATGTTCATATTCCTCGAAACAGATCATGATAATGGCCATAGGACAGCTTCTTTCCCTTTTCCACCAGTCTCCTCTTCCAACATGCACTGCTGTTTTATAGATATTGCTACAGATTCGGTGACAATTTTTCAGTGTTGTTTATGTACAGACGTCGGAATTAGATCGTTTCCTTTTCCGTGGACTAAGGTGTTTGTAACACTGCTCAGTGGAGAGGTATCCCCTCCTCCTCCCTTCCTCATAGTCCCACACATGGAGCACCTCCACCTCCATGACCTCCATGGTCTCACACTCCCACCCAACCCCCCCACTTTTCTCTCCGACCCCATAACTCCACCCGGTACCCTCCATACCCTCTCTCACAGCCAGCTAGGGGTTTCTGTACTTCAAGCACCTCTCTAATTACATATGGTCCGAACAACTAATAAAAGAATAGTACAGTATATATCATAAACCAAGTTAGGAAAAGGTTTACTACACTGAGAGAGAGAGAGAGAGAGAGAGAGAGAGAGAAATCTCCTGTGATTAATGTTGCGGTAGTAGACACCTCTTTTACACACACACACACACACACACACACACACACACACACACACACACACACACAGAATGAGAGAGAGAGAGAGAGAGAGAGAGAGAGAGAGAGAGAGAGAGAGAAAGTAAAGCGATATAAGGTGGGGAAGAGAGAGGTGGAAAGAAGAGTGAGAAGGAAAGGAGTGGAAGAAGAGAATACTGCAAGAGAGAGAGAGAGAGAGAGAGAGAGAGAGAATGGTAAGAACAATCAGGAGAAATACTGATAAGAGAAGTGAGTGAGAGAAGAAACTGAAGCAGAGAGGAAGAAAACACGCAGGTGAAAAATGGAACAATGTTATAGGAGTGACACAGGGACGGAAGCACACACACACACACACACACACACACACACACACACACACAAACGCATACTTTCTGAATATTTGTCGACCTATTAGTCTGTGCCTTTCTGTGTACTGCCCCCCCCCTCTCTCTCTCTCTCTCTCTCTCTCTCTCTCTCTCTCTTGATCCTTTTTCTCATCCCCAGTTTCCTTCTTCCTCCTTCCCCTTTATTTATAGGTATCTGCTCAGTCCCTACCTTCCCCCCTCTTTCCCTTCCTTCGTCTCTCTCCCCCTCTGTCACTTCCTCCTTACCTCACTCTTCTTTCTCCCTCCCACTATCACAACTTTGTCTTCCTTTTTTTCATGTCACATGTGTTACCTTTTTTTCTCCATCACTCTCTTCGTATTTCTTTTCTTGTATTAAATCCATTTCCTTCACTGCTTTCTTCCCCCAGTAATAACTGCATTTTCTTTTTCTCTCTCCTCTCTCCGTCTCTCCCTGTCACCGGAAATCTCTTCTTTCATTCATCTCTTCCCACTGTCTTTCCCTCCCTCCCTTCTTCCTCCTCCCCTTGTCTTCCCTTCTTAACATCCCCCTCCTCTTTCTTGCCTCCTAATTTAACCTATTTTCTTCCTACCCTTTATCCATCCTTTCCTCAAATTTCTCCAGTTTCTCTGTTTCTCTCCCTCCCTATTTACTTGAATGTTACATTCGTTCTACTCAGCTTCAATGCTTTCGTCTCATCCTGCCTAGTTCTTTCTCTGCGTCTTTTGCCAAAATAACACATTTCTTCCTCCTCCCTGTTACCTTGCCTCCTTTTCTAATTTTTCTCATTATCGTTCTCAGTATTCCGTTCCGTTGCTGTCTTTTCCACTGTCTCCTTTTGTTATCCCTATTTTTGCTCCATTCCCATTAACTGTCAGCTATCTCCCCTTTTGTCTCAACTTCCCTGTCTCCCAGCCTTTCTATTCACATCTCCCTTTTCTCTTTCCCTTTCACACTGCTTGTATATCATTTTACCTCTCACTGTCTCTTCTTCTCACTCTCTGTCTCTTTTCTTAGCTCTCGTTGTTCTCTCCTTGCCTCTTCCCTTATTTTCTCCGTAACTGTCCTCTCATTTCTCGTTTTTCCACTCGCTCTCCCTCTCCGCCTGTCTCTACGTGTCTTTTAACTCTCTCTCTCTCTCTCTCTCTCTCTCTCTCTCTCTCTCTCTCTCTCTCTCTCTCTCTTTCTCAGTGTAGTAAACCTTTTCCTAACTTGGTTTATGATATATACTGTACTATTTTTTTATTAGTTGTTTGGACTACATGTAATTAGAGAGGTGCTTGAAGTACAGAAACCCCTACCTGGCTGTGAGCGAGGGTATGGAGGGTACCAGGTGGGGTTATGGGGTCGGAGAGAAAAGTGGGGGGGTTGGGTGGGAGTGTGGGACCATGAGGAAGGGAGGAGGAGGGGATATCTCTCCATCGAGCAGTGTTAAAAACACCTTAGTCCACGGAAAAGGAAACGAACTTAATCCGACGTCTGTACGTCTCTCTCTCTCTCTCTCTCTCTCTTAGTGAAAGGATAGGAATTGTCTTTATTAATCTCTTCACATCGAATACGTCTTTTATTAATTTCTTTGCCACTAGATGATTATATTCTTTTACGAGGGTATTGATATAAAAATACAGACTCTGAATCAGTAGTTAGTTATTCCCTCCCTAAATTCCTTCACTACAAGACGCCCCTCCGAAGTTTAATGAATTCGTCTGGTAATAGCTTAATTGAAATGATGGCAATGTCACCTTAGTTCAGAATTTAAGCTCCTCTCCTTTGAAATATGTCCTCAGAACTAAAAAAAAATGGTCTGTTCCTAACAAGAAATTAAAGTAAAAGTTGTCCTATGTCTGAGGGCGTTACGGTTAGCTTACATTTCGAAGGACGGTGTTGAATCTTGTGTGTGTGTGTGTGTGTGTGTGTGTGTGTGTGTGTGTGTGTGTGTGTGTGTGTGTGTGTGTGTGTGTGTGTGTGTGTGTGAATCCTTCAAGAATATCATTGCAATATGCATAATGTACAAACACACACACAACAATGTAGCCTACTCTGAGCCTCTTGCATTTCAGATAAGAGACGAAACTGTAAAACAGGTGAATTTTACTTACCTCGGATGTGTGCTTACAGATAAACATTAGTGCAGAAGTCCTTGCACAAATCAACCACACCTGAACCTCGTCTGGATATTTCAGATCCAAAGTCTTTGAAAACCCCAACATGAGAATCGAGATAAAGGTATCAATATATACGACTGTATGCCTCTCCTTCCTCATATATAAAGCTTAATCCTGGTCTACCTACTCATGTCACATCAAACAGCTTGAGTCGTTTTACATCTGATGCTTACAGCACATTCTAGGATTCATATAGGAGGATATGCCCCTTCACTCATAAATTCTCCAGTGGGCATAGTCAACCAGCATAGAAACCATACTGGCTAAAAAACAGCTGAGAAGGGTTGGATATGTCCATATTCCTAAGCACCGTCTTCCTCACAAGATTCTTTATGGTCAACTCTCTGCAGCACACTGCAACCGAGGGGATCAGACGAAGAGTTCATATAAGGACAACTCTGAAGAAGTGGGTCATCATACCTAAAATCTTGAAACCAATACCTCACACACAAAACAATGGTGAGTCCTTTGCAACAGTGGAACCATTAATCTCGAAGAAGCTTGCAACATGGCGAGAGGAGAGTGTAGAAAATGGAGGCAAAACCACAACAAAGTTCTCCCAACAAACCCTGACTTGACATGCCGACTGTGTGGCAAACTTTGTGGATCCAAGATTGGTCTGCACAGACACTCTCGTTCTCGCCAGAAACAATAAGAAACACACTATCCTTGGGTTTGGGTGGGTATGGTAGCCAGCATCTTCTTTGGGAGAAGGGCAGCCCTAATTGTGTGTGTTCATACCTAGTTGTTCTTACCTAACTTTATCTTTACAAGAATGAGTCAAGCTTGTACTGTCCCGTGTTTTGAACCATGTGTGTCATAAATATCTTTGAAATTATGAATTGCTTTGGCACACACTATTTCATTCGGTAGTGCATTCCACTGATCAACTGCTCTATTTGGGAAACTGACTTTCCTTACGTCTTTATCACCTTTCATTTTGTACAGTTTTCTGCAGTGTCTTCTTAGTGTTGCTTCCTCATAAGTTATATACTCATTTACCTATATTTTCTCTTTTCCTGAGATACATTTATACAACATAATCATGTCTCCGCTTTTCCTTCTCTCCTGTAATGTTGACAGATTTAATTTTTCGAGTCTTTCTTCATAGCTTAGCTCCCTTAAACATGGTGCCCATCTTATAGCGGCCTATTTACCTTTTCAATCTTGTCTTCATATATATATATATATATATATATATATATATATATATATATATATATATATATATATATATATATATATATATGAATGGTGCACACATATTAGCAAGCAATGAGTCCATGTTCCTTACTTTTTCATTTGTGTGGTCAGCCTGTGATAGTCTGTTATTGATAATCCCTCCTAAATCTTTTTCCCTTTCTGACGTGTGTAGGGTTGAACTTCCTAACTTATAGCCCCAGTCTGGTCTTTTTTTTTTTTTTTCCACTTTTATCAAATTTTATTACATGACATTTGTCCACACTGAATTCCATTTGCTGTCTATTGCTCCATTCATGAAGCATATTTAATTCTCCCTGTAGCTTTATGCAAGAGTCTGTGTTTGTAATTTCCCTTTGTATATTTCCATCATTAGCAAACATATTTAGGTAGCTTCCAATTCCAATGTTGCTGTCTGTCATTTATATACAGTACACTAAAAACACAATTGGTGCCAGCACCAAGCCCTGTGGAACTCCACTTCTCACTTCTTCCCATGATGAGCGATTTCCCCTTTGCACTGTTCTGATTTCTCTTTTACTGGGAAAATCTTGCATCCAATCGTTCAGATTACCTTGGATACCTTTTTGATTGTAGAGTTTCCATAAAAGTCTTTGGTGTGGTACTTTGTCAAATGCCTTCTTGAAATCCAAATATATGCTGTCTACCCAGTCATCTCTTTTCTATATTATTTCTGCAACTCTATCATAGTAACCTAATAAGTTAGTAACACGTGATTTCACTTTCTATAACCAAATTGTCTTTCTGTTATCATATTGTGATTTTCCACGTGATTTACTCAAATTCTTCGTATCAGTTTTTCTAACATCTTGCTTTCGACGCTGGTCTGTGATACTGGTCGGTAGTTAAGTGGATTTTGTCTATTTCCTTTCTTGAAAAGGGGCACAGTATTTGCTCTCCTCCACATATCAGGTAGTTTTCCTGGTCTTAAGGATTCTTTGAATATTAAATGTAATGGACTTCTTAGCTCTTTTGCCCATTCATGTAATACCCAACACAAAATCTCGTCAGGGCCACTGGCTTTTCTCCTGTCTAATTTCCTCATCTCTTCCTGGACCTATTGTTTATGTATAGTTGTTAATATATGTGGGCATGCTTGTTCGTTTTCATCTCTTGTAAATCTACTTTCTTTAGTAAAAACTGACTGGAAATTTTTGTTTAGTACTTCACAAATATCTTCTTCATTGATGCAGATTTTCCCCTTATCCGTGATGGATTGTATTTTATCTTTAACTTTTTCTTCGCTTCGTGTGTAGCTGTAAAACAACTTTGGCTGATCAGTGCTTTTACTTATAATATCCTCCTCAAACTGCCATTGAGCTTCTCTCCTTTTCCTTGTATAATCATTTCTTGCCTGCTTGTAGTTGTTATATGCCTTCTCACCTTTATATGTACTGTATCTGATCCACAGCAAGTCTCTTTTCTCTTTTACATTTTTACAGTCAGTATTTAACCAGTTTGTTTTCCTTATTTCCGTATCTTTGTGCAATGGGACATAACTGTGGAGTCCTGTTTCGTAAAATTCACAGAATTTGTTATATATAACATTTATATCGTGTGTGTGTGTGTGTGTGTGTGTGTGTGTGTGTGTGTGTGTGTGTGTGTGTGTGTGTGTGTGTGTGTGTGTGTGTGTGTCAAAGTGAAGACTTTGAGTTCAATTCTTAAGCTGGTCAGAGTCTTTGAGAAAATGCACTTACCTTTGTCCCTGTTCACTCACTAATATATATAGACGGTGAAATGGATGTAATACACCTAATTCGGGTAGTATTCTTGTGGAAGATTTGGACTTGACAAAACTGATTATCTGCCTTAATCACTCCTCGAGCAGTTGATAGGCAGTACTTCTTTGATTTTCCCTGGAATGATTATTGCTTCTAGGACCAAGACCCATCTGAGTGTGGCATATGCATTATGGAGGTTATTCTCTCGGGAATGGAAGCATACATTTCTTTCTCATATCCTGTGGCTAATGCAAAAATACTAGTTTCAATCACGCTTGTTCTAATGCTGCTCATAAAAAGTAGTGGGCCTTCAAAAGGTACCGGAGCCAACTCACCCCTGAATCTCATCTGATGTATGTATCTATGAAGAATCGTGCTAAGCCTGCCCTTCGCTCTGCTAAAAGTACTTTCATTCATACAAAATACTTTGAACTCTCCAACTCAGATTCTTCCTGCTCTTTCTGGCACCTTGTCAAAAACCTTTCTAGCAACTTTACTTCATTATCCTTCCCTCCTCTTTTCCACCCTGATGAATCTGTAGCTGTTTCATCTACTGACAAAGCAGAACTCTTCCCTCAGACTTTCTCCTCCAATTCCACTTTAGATGAGTCTAGTGCTGTTCCTGCATCACTAACTCCTTCTGACTTCCTCATGGCTGATACTGAATTTTTTCAGTTGTTGTGTTTTCTGCCATCACAGAGCCTATTATTAACAAAGCATATGGGCCCGATGGGGTCCCTCCTGTTGTCCTCAATAACAGTGCTTCTGAGCGTACATCCTGCCTAGATAAACTCTTTCACTTTTGTCTGTCAAATTGTACCTTTCCTTCTTGCTAGAAGCTTGCTCTTATTCAGCCTCTTCCAAAGAAGGGTGATCATTCCCAGCCCTCTAACTATCGCCCAATTGCTTTAACACCTCGTATTCCCTAAGTTTTTCAATGAATTAAAAAAAAAAAAATCAACACGTTTCCTGTCATAACCTTTTTTCTGATAGTCTATATGGATGTCGCCAGTGACGCTCCACTGGTGATCTTCTCACCTTCCTTTCAGACTCCTGGTTATCCTCCTCTCAGGACTTCGGTGAAAGCTTTGCCATTAGACTGAACATCTCAGAGGCTTTCGATCAATTCTGGCATAAACCGTTTTTTTTTTTTTTTTTTTTTTTCGAAACTTCCCCCTTTTGATTTCTCTCCTTATATCTGCGCCATCATCCCTAGCTCCCATTTTGGTCGTACAATAGCTGCTGTTGTATACGGCCAACATTCTTCTCCTAGAGCTACCAATAGCGGTGTCCCTCAGGACTTTGTCCTACCACCAACTCTCATCTCTCTTTTCATCAGTGACCTTCAAATCTAACCCATTCCACTCATACGCTGATGACTCCACCCTTCATCTTTTCATACGCTTCCTGCAGCGTCCATCTCAGCAGTTACTTCAGCATATAAAGGCTGAAGCTTTAGCATACTTAATGTCTGGCTTGGGTCATCGGGAAAAGTAATCTTGTTGTTCTTAATGCATCAAAAACCCAGTTCTTACATCTTTCGACCCGACAGAAATCCACCACAGGAATGTCCTCTAATTTTTTTAAATTACCCAACTCAGTTTTGCATCATCTTTGAACATAGCTCGGGTTTCATTCTCTCTAGAATTATCTTGGAAAAATCATTGTACCTCTCTTGTAAAGTCTGCTTCCAAGAGATTAGGTGTGCTCAGCCGACTCCATGCCTTCTTTATCCCTTCACAGTTATTGATTTTATACATGGGTTTTATTCACCCCCGTGTAGCGTACAACTCTCATGTGTGTGTGGATGGTCCTCACATACGTCTCTTCTTAACAAGGTAGAGTCAAAAGCTTTTTGTCTCATTAAAATTTTTCCTCTTACTGGCTCCCTTTAACTTTTATCTCATCACCACATTGTTGCATCTTTATCCTTTTCCATCGCTACTTCTGTTGCTACTCTAAACTGTCTGCCTGTATCCCTCCACCACTACAGCTGGCACGTAGCACCCGTCTAGTAGCAAACTCTCATCCTTTTTTTGCCAACTCTCTCATGCAATAATTCACCATTACTCTCAGTCCTTCATGTATGCAACCACTCAACTTTAAAACTGTCTTCCTATGCCCGAATTTCCTACTGACAATGACCTCCAGTCCTTTAAACGCAATGTGCCAAGGCATCCCGAAATGAACGGATCTTGAGTTTGGTTCCTTTTTACTTTCTTTTTTCTTGGAAGGAACAATTTGCGAGTTTCTAGCCCTTGGTTCCTTCTGCTTTGCATTAAAAAAAAATAAAAAATAAAAACTTTTTGTTCACCATGCTCCGACACCATTTATCGAAAGTGGGTGTGTGAGCCAGAGCCAATATTCTAGGCGCATCAAGTCTAAACGGAAAGATTGTTTGTATCATGTGTTAGCAGCAGTATTAACGTCAATGCATGAAATTCGAGTCCACACCAGCGAAACAGTAATAGGGACATTGATGTAAACATTTCTTACAGTGGTTACTAACAATTTTTGCCAGGCAAGACAGTTTTGACTGACGATATTTATTCCGGCGTTGGTAGAAGCAGGACTGGTAGTGTACGCACGTAGTCACCACATGTTTCTGTAAATTTGTAGGTAAAAGGAACGTATTAAAAAGGTAGCCCACATCAACAGTAAGTGCCATTGCTGTTAACATTGCACTCATCAATATGGGACTGTTTGTGTTTTAAACAGTTTCAAATTACAATAAACCCAACAGCAATTTGTAACAATCAGTCTACTGATGACGTCATTGTAGGTAACACATATTATCGCTGGTAGGCTATTCTCCCTTAATCTGCAACACCATGTTAGGTTTCCTAACAATGTCTGAAACATTTTGCGTGAACAATGCTGGCTACACTGTCCCCAGCCGATTGACTGAAAATGTTAATGTGGTATGGTTTCGCCTTTAGTGGGGGTGGTTGAGTATAATGCTTCACCAGCTAAGGTGGTTCGGTTTGCCTGTCAGCACGAACGGTTTTGCAGCTGTCTTCCGTCACTGTGCTTCAACACCTGGCTTTGAATCTGATAGTATACAGCGAAGAAATGTCTACTATTTTACTTTCTTTTATTATGCAGAATAGGCTACCACACAGTATCATCGATGGCCTGAAAAAACACATTTTCTCTCTCGGCTTAGGTATATTGGTCAGCAAAGTGGAAGCAATATATTTCGCGAAATTTTGTTCCAGATTTACACCATCCTACGGCCTTATCTCTCACTGGCTTGATATAAAGTGGAAGGGTGAGTGTTAGAGGATGTATTGGACAGCATACTCACCTTTCGATTTCAAGAACCTGAAGTCGATTCTTAGGTCAGACTGACTGACGCAATTTACTTACCTCTTGTCCGTCACCCAGCAGTTCGATTGGGAACCTGGATTTAACACTGACTTTTGGGAGTTGTATTCAGGGTGAGAATTGGGACTTGGTAAAAACTGATCGTCTAGCCTAATGCCTCGCGTTGTCGATAGGCATTAATTTTAATTTCTTTACAATTCTCGAGAAGAGTGTGAGTGGTATATGAGTTTGCAAGTCCAGCTAGTAAGTAAAGAAAATCGGAGCTTAATCCTTGGTCTGGTCAGACATCGACGAAGTTACTTTCCCCATGCCTCTGTTTTCCCAGCAGTGTAACTAGGGACCTGGATATAACATCGATCGCTGTGAGGGATATTGGAGAGGGAAATTGGGACTTAGCAGATATTGATCACATGGCATAGGGGCCGTAGGAAGTATGACAGATTAGAACCAGATGAAGATAAAAATATAGAAATGAAAAATTTTGGCTTCTTGCATAAACTGCAGCCCGGCATAGGTGATGTCTTGATTATACCTGTGCACTTAATGCTGACAAGAAAATTAATAATAAAAGAAACAATACTCTTACATTTAGTTGAGAATTTAGTTCAGAGATACAATCTATGACGAGATTTCCCTCTCGACGAGCTATTTTACTTTTCTTCCTTTGTGTATGAAATACTGATTGAAGCATTACATTAGAAGCATCATCCAAACTCTTTGCTAAGCATGATGAATATGAATACTGATGTGCTTCATCGCGGTAAAATTAATGAACAGTGAAAAGCGACTTTTCAAAAACCCAAGAATGTAATTTTGGAAATAAACAAGCCTTTCAGGATATAATGCAAGAGCTTCTGAACTGCACGACTAAAAAGTGGAGCGATATTATTGTCAACGCTGGGCAGATTAAACATTCAACAAATAATCGGACGGGGTCCCCAAAAGAAAGATTCGACACACAGCATTCGTTATTTGTATCCAGGCCATGTCACTGCCAAGGATTTAAAAAATGGGCGAGGGAGCACTGTCCTCTCCCTCTTCCGTGGTGCTGAACCACACGCTGCCGGATTATTGACACCTTTAGTATGATGACATATATTCTACACACTCTTACTGCCTCCAGACGATTTCATTCAACTTGGAATTAAGTTTCAAAGTGGAGGGTTTAAGTTAGAGGCTCCATTGAACCCATTGCTACGAAAGACAATTAAGGAATTTAATACAGTCGTGTGGACACAACAAGAATAAAACAAAACCACAACACCGGACCCAAGGATCAATGGTCTGTTGGAACCGGTGGTGCACAGGTTATTATATACAACTCTCAGCTGGTAGAATCCTTGTTTGATTCTCGTTCTGGTCTGACTGACGCAATTTTTTATCCTTTTTGTCCTTTCAACCAGTAATACAACTGGGGACTTGACAGTAAAATCGACTTAATGACCATCGTGTGCTCTGGGATGACTAGCACAGCAAAAATGTTTACCTTAATGACTCGTGCAGTCCATAAGCATATTATCCTAGTTTCCACCTTCCTTTTGATGTATATGATGTTTTGTGATAAGTATATCTCTGAAAAACGTTATGAATATAACCCTTTCAACAAGTTGTCGTACATTTATTCAGATTATGGGAAATATTTTTCACTAAGGAGGTTAGCTGTCTCCTTCATTATTCCGTTCATTATTCTGTATCTTGCTAACGGTCCAAAATATTGCTTTGGCATTGCAAGATGCCAAGCGTCCTCCCAATCGTTCTAGTGTTGATGGGAGGGACGCTTGATTCCTCTGTGCACTTTGCTTCTCTTGGTGTTTTTTTAACATAAGAATCATGAATTGTAATTTTCCAAACTTAGGCTTATATGACTCAGTAAAACAGAATGGTAGAAGTGCTCCTACCAAGAAAGGGTTACTGGGGACAATGCTAATGCTCTCAGGGTGTTTGGCTCAATCACAGCTGAATAAAACTGTTTGACGATACTGCGAAAAGGATGAGTTGTATCGCTACTCAGAAGGTTAGTGTTGAAAATATAAGCTCAATCAGACTCGTATAATTCTCTAAACTGAATATCATGTCTGGTGTGTGTCAGAACAGAATACTGGAGTTCTTCCGACCATAAATAGAGTAACGTAGGTAAAACAAGTGTACCCTATATATCTTGATTTAACATTGTCGTGAATTATTCAGACTAAATGAAGAGAGAAACCTGTACTTTACACAGGAAAAATAATCCATTATATTACCACTATGCCGGGAATCGAAGCCGGGATTCTCAGGTAAGAGCCAGGCAGCATACCACTACACCACGACCAGGTAAAACTACTCTCGCATTGTCACAATCTAGTAACCAATGTCACTCCGCCCCCACTGTGGGCATGAAGAGGATAAGATAACCTCCTGGCACTCGGGCAAGTAGATGCTTTTAATATATCCCAAGCACTTACAAGCTAGAATGAAGAGAGAAACCTGTTCTTTACACAGGAAAAATCATCCAATATTTTACCAATATGCCGAGAGTCGAACCCGGGACTCTCAGGTGAGAGCCAGGCAGCATACTACTACACGACGACCAGGTAAAAGTTATCTCACATTGTCACGATCTTGTAACCAATGTCCCTCCGCCCCCACTGTGGGCATGAGGAGGATGAGATAACCTCCTGTCACTTGGGCAAGTAGATGCTTGTAACTCATCCTCTTCATGCCCACGGTGGGGGCGGAGGAACACTGGTTGCAAGATTGTGACAATGCGAGATAACCTTTACCTGGTCGTGGTGTAGTGGTATGCTGCCTGCCTTTCACCTGAGAGTCCCGGGTTCGATTCCCGGCATAGTGGTAATATAATGGATAGATACTGAGACTGAAAATATACCCACATACTGTAATTATTCATGGCGTGAGGATGCAATAGTTTCGTCCTAATGTGAAGGTGGTTCTGATCGGGAAGAAACATTTCTATACTCACATTAGGATGGCGAATATTGTATTTTTGGCAGCCAGGAGGGAGGTTTCGGACCACAGGGGTAAGTTACAGCCTTCTTTAATCTCTTCAGTAATAGAGATTTTCCCCAACTTTTGCAAAATAATATGTTGTATTATATATATTGTTACATAGCCTATGATTTCATCATCCTTTGTGTAATTCTAACGTACAGTATGCTGCATGTTTGATCACGAGCGTGTTCTACCTCACTCCCCCCCTCCTCCCTTATAGTAAAGTCGTTCTTTCTGTTGTTCAGAGCAGGATTGTCAACTCTTTGTCCCCATGGCTTCATTTGCGCGTCCTTCTTACAAGTTGTATCAAGCTCTGCCGGCCCCTATATAATGAGCTCAGTCTCTGCATTATTGCCACTTAGATCTACTCCTCATTTTGTTCACATCTCTGTCCTCCCCTGTATAGTTGTTATTATTGTGAGTGCTCAGGAAGTCTCCAACCATCTAGCAGCTGGGTAATTTGAGTATAACTGTTATTGCATTTTTTCTTGTACTGTGTACGGTAAGGTGTTGATTCTTGGGCCTAGTGAGGTTTTTGTGGTTCATGTGTTTTGGGTGTCAGCCATTATTAATAATATTTTGTATCTGTTATAATATATCTTGCATTCACTGAGAATTATCTGGTATTGTCATTTTATCAGGGCTGACTTGGATAAATTTACTCTTGCTAATGTCGTGTTAATAGAGGCTATTGCAGTTAACCATATATTTAACCTGTTTTTTGCCATTACATTATCCTTATGAGTCCTGAATGTTTTGTTGTTAGTTTCAGCATTAAACTTTACTCTTGCTAATGTCGTGTTAATAGAGGCTATTGCAGTTAACCATATATTTAACCTGTTTTTTGCCATTACATTATCCTTATGAGTCCTGAATGTTTTGTTGTTAGTTTGAGCATTAAACTTTAACTTGTAATTTTACCTAACTCTTTTGTTTTGAACCTGGAACATTACGGGACAGTATTGATTTTTAGTATTCTCACTTAAAGTGTACATTATCTTTCTCTGTTCTGTAACATAAATTTGGCGACCTCTTTTCAGGATATTCAGGATATTATCATAAGGAGTTTGCTTGATATTTTGCGACTGTGATTTATTCATGATGTCTACTATTACTACACTTGATGAAGCCAAAGATTTTTTGTCAAATGTGCAAACAGTTGGTGATGTAGAAAACAGAACAAAGAATGAACTTAGGCTTGTTGCTCAACAATTGGGAATTGCAGTTCACTCTCATCATTCTAAAGATCAAATTGTTGGCATGATTAATAAAAGCTTGTTTAATGTAACTCCCCCAAATGAGCAAACGCAGATTGAAATAGCTAAGTTACAGCTAGCTCTGCAGGAGGCTCGTGTTAAGGAAGCTGAGTTTCAGGCTCGTGCTAAGGAGGCAGAGTCTCAGGCTAAGGAGGCGGAGTCTCAGGCTCGTATTCAGGAGGCTGAATTTCAGGCAAATGCTCGCATTCAGGAGGCACAGGTACAGGCTCAAGCACAAATTGAACTTGCTAGGATTCAGGCAGACCATGAGTATCGCAAGAAACAAGGTGGAACTGGATCATCTAGCTCTGATGATTTTGATGTGGCTAAAAATGTTAAACTTGTCCCTCCTTTTAATGAATCTGATTTAACTAAGAATTTTCAGTTGTTTGAGAGGGTAGCTACAGGTTTTAATTGGCCCAAAAAGTATTGGCCAGTACTCCTTCAAACTGTTCTCACCGGTAAAGCTCAAGTAACTTATGCATCTTTGCCTCAGGATCAATCTGATAATTATGATGTAGTTAAGAGCTTGATTCTTAAAACCTATGAGCTTGTTCCTGAAGCCTATAGAGTAAAATTTAGGACAACTTATAAGCAAGATAAGCAATCCCTTGTTGAGTATGCAAAAATCAAAGAAGATCTGTTAGAGCAGTGGTTAAATTCTAAGAATGTGGATTCTGATTTTGACAAATTTAAGCAGATGATTTTGCAGGAGGACTTCAAAAGGTGTATTAAAAATGATGTAAGCCTATATCTTGATGAGAGAAGAATAGAATTTGTCTGATTGCAGTTTTAGCTGATGAATATGTTCTCACTCACAAGAGATATTCTAAACAAAAAGGGAAAGCTGAGAGTAAGTACGTTGCCTCTACTCAGAGTACAGGTAACAGGAAAGAGAATAAAGATGATGTTTCTCAGGAAGTAAATACCAGCTTCACCTCTAGATTTCAGAAAAGTAAATGTACTTATTGTAGTAAGCTTGGTCATACTACGGAGAAATGTTTCAGGAGACAGCGTGATGTGAACAAAAAGGAGTCTTTTAATATTCAGTCAATTGGTCTAGTGTCCACCCTTGAGAGTTCCCAGAATTCTTTAACTGAGTTAACTGAACCTGCTTTGAGGGGTAAATTAAATCCTCATGACGAAGCTCCTCTTTTGAGCAGTAACGTGGGTGACACTCTCAAGAGTTCATGTGCTAATTTCCTGTCTGATGGTTTTGTCAGTCCCCTGGACAGTAATGACAGGAAATCAGTTAAAATATATCGTGATACAGGTGCTTGCCAATCCCTTATGCTGACCAGTGTTCTAGGCTCTAATGTTAATTCCTCTGATGAAACTGTAATTTTACAAGGTGTAGGGAATAATTACTTCTCTGTCTCTCTGTGCAGAGTGAATTTAGGGTCTGGTTTTCTTAATGGTTCCGTTATGGTTGGGTTGGTTGAGACACTCCCAATGTCAGGTGTAACTTTCTTACTTGGAAATGATATTGGTGAAAGTCAAGTGTGTCCAGCTCCTCAGTTGTCTAGTGAGCCAGTGGCTGCGGCCCAGGATTGTGATGTCCCTGATGTGTTCCCTGCATGTGCTGTCACTAGGGCTAAGTCTAAAGTTACAGGTGACTTAGAGGATAGTGATGATGATGATGTTATCCTAGCTGACACTTTTCTTGCTAATTTGGACCACTCACCAGATGAGGCAGTACCCCGTAGTGTTGATAATTTGTCTCATCAAGAGTTCGTTGAGTTGCAGGTTGCTGACCCTGAGTTGAAAGGTCTAGCTAACTCTGCTTGCAGTGAGGAAGAGTCAGCTGGTGCTTCTACTTGTTATTATATAAAGTCAGGAGTACTTATGAGGAAGTGGAGACCCCCAACAGCATCAGCCGACTGTGAGTGGGAGGTTGTACATCAAGTTGTCATCCCTCATGTTTGTAGGCAGGATATCATTAGAGTGGCTCATGATTCCAGTTTGGCAGGACACCTTGGAGTGAGAAAGACTGTGGCACGCATTTTGAAACACTTTTACTGGCCAGGTATCTTCAGGGATGTTTCCTGGTATTGTAAGTCATGTCACACCTGTCAAGTTGTGGGGAAGTGTAATCAGACCGAAAAGGTTGCACCTCTAGTTCCCATTCCTCCTTTTGAGGCGCCATTCACCCGTGTGTTGGTGGATATTGTGGGCCCTCTTCCTAAGACTTCTTCAGGATTTTCTTATGTGTTGACCCTGATTGATATGGCTACTCGTTATCCTGAAGCCATTCCACTTAGAAATATCTCAGCAAAGAACGTGGTTAAGGAAATGCTAGGGTTCTTCACAAAGTTTGGTCTGCCCAAGGAGGTACAGTCAGACCGGGGAAGTAATTTCATGTCAAATGTTTTCAAGCAGTCTCTGAAAGAGTTGGGCATCACCCAGATCACGTCTTCAGCTTACCATCCCCAGACCCAAGGAGCGTTGGAGAGATATCATCAAACACTCAAATCGATGCTCAAGAAATACTGTTTGGAACATCAGAAAGACTGGGATAAAGGTCTTCCATTTGTTGTATTTGCCGCAAGAGAATCTCCAAATGAATCAGTGGGCTTCTCACCTTTTGAACTACTGTTTGGCCATGAAGTAAGAGGACCCCTTAAGCTCCTCAAGGAATGCTGGCTGTCGGAGGAAGATGACTTCAACCTGCTGGAGTATGTGATGAAGTTCAAAGAACGGCTGTCCACTGCTTTACAGCTGGCGAGAGAGAATTTAGGAGCTGCTCAGGAGAAGATGAAAACTTGGTATGATAAGAAGTCCAGGTTACGCCACTTTCAGCCAGGAGATCAGGTTTTGATTCTGCTACCGGTGCATGGGCAACCTCTTCAAGCCAAGTTTAGTGGTCCTTATTTCGTGGAGAAGAAACTCAGTGATGTCAACTATGTCATCGCCACATCAGATCGTAGAAAGAACAAGCAACTTTGTCACATCAACATGCTAAAGTTATATCACAGGCGGGACGAAAATAACCCAGTCTGCACTGTAGCTGTTCCACCAGAGTCTGCTAGTGAAGCTCTCTCATGTAGCATGAGCCTGAGTGATAGTTTGGGGAAGAATCCTGATATCATGAATGATCTCCAGACTAAACTTTCTCATCTACCTCCCAAGGAAAGGCAGGAGTTTTCGGCATTACTGCAGGAGTACCCGCAAGTGTTCCGTGCTACTCCAGGAAGAACCACTGTGTTGATGCATGATGTCGATGTTGGAGACGCAAAGCCAATTAAATTGCCTCCTTACCTTGTGAACCCAGTGAAAGTTCCTCTCATCCAGAAGGAGCTTGGCTACCTGTTGGACTACAAGATGATTGAGCCCTGTCAGAGCGAGTGGAGTTCTCCTGTCACTCTAGTCCCTAAGCCAGGTGGGTCACAGCGGCATTGCATCGACTACAGACGTGTTAATCAGATAACCAAAACAGACACTTACCCTCTCCCTCGCGTGGAAGATTGCATAGACAAGATCGGAAAGGCTAGGTACAAAAGTAAGTTTGATTTGTTAAAGGGATACTGGCAAGTACCTATGACTGAACGTGCTAGGGAGATCTCATGTTTTGTAACACTAGGAAAGACTTTTGCATGTTCTGTAATGCCATATGGTATGAAGAATGCACCAGCCACATTTCAGAAGCTCATGAATGTTGTAACAGAGGGTTTGGCAGGGTGTGTTGTTTATATTGATGATGTATTAATCTTCAGTGACATCTGGAAAGATCACCTATGCTATGTCAGTAAATTTCTTGAGCGTTTGGTTCAGGCTAATCTTGTAGCTAATTTATCAAAGTGTGAGTTTGGTCAAGCTAAAGTTCAGTACCTTGGGTACGTAATTGGTGATGGACACGTTGCACCACCAGGAGCTAAGGTTCAGGTTATAAGTGATCTTCCCAGACCTAAAAGTAGGAAAGAGCTACAAAGATTTTTGGGAATGGTAGGTTATTACAGGAGATTTGTTCTTAACTTTTCAATTCTTGTATCACCACTTACAGACCTACTGAAAAAGGGAGTTAAATTTGTCTGTACCGATAACTGTGAATCCTCTTTCAGCAAGCTTAAAGCTATCCTATTAAGTCAGCCAGTGCTCGCTACTCCAAATTTTGCTAAGCCTTTTTAGATGGCTGTTGACGCAAGTGATACAGGAGCTGGGGCTGTTTTGCTACAAGAGGATGATCAGGGTATTGAACATCCTGTATCTTATTACAGTTAGAAGTTCACTCCACCTCAAAAGAACTACTCAACTATTGAGAAGGAGCTTTTGGCCTTGATTTTGGGTTTACAGCATTTTTCATTTTATTTGTGTTCTGGTTTTGACCCCATAGTCATTTATACCGATCATAACCCACTGAAACTCCTTAGTAAGTTTAAAGATAAAAATCAGAGATTGACAAGATGGAGTCTATTTCTTCAGGAGTATTCATTAGACATACAACATGTCAAGGGGAAAGAAAATGTTATTGCAGATTGCTTATCTAGACTTTAGATAGATTGTTTTAGAGTAATAAGAAATTTCCTTTGTAAATTTCTTTTTCTTTGTGGGGAGGTGTTACATAGCCTATGATTTCATCATCCTTTGTGTAATTCTAACGTACAGTATGCTGCATGTTTGATCACGAGCGTGTTCTACCTCACTCCCCCCCTCCTCCCTTATAGTAGAGTAAGTCGTTCTTTCTGTTGTTCAGAGCAGGATTGTCAACTCTTTGTCCCCATGGCTTCATTTGCGCGTCCTTCTTACAAGTTGTATCAAGCTCTGCCGGCCCCTATATAATGAGCTCAGTCTCTGCATTATTGCCACTTAGATCTACTCCTCATTTTGTTCACATCTCTGTCCTCCCCTGTACAGTTGTTATTATTGTGAGCGCTCAGGAAGTCTCCAACCATCTAGCAGCTGTGTAATTTGAATATAACTGTTATTGCATTTTTTCTTGTACTGTGTAGAGTAAGGTGTTGATTCTTGGGCCTAGTGATGTTTTGTGGTTCATGTGTTTTGGGTGTCAGCCCTTATTAATAATATTTTGTATCTGTAATAATATATCTTGCATTCACTGAGTATTATCTGGTATTGTCATTTTATCAGGGCTGACTTGGATAAATTTACTCTTGCTAATTTCGTGTTAATAGAGGCTATTGCAGTTAACCATATATTTAACCTGTTTTTTGCCATTATATTATCCTTATGAGTCCTGAATGTTTTGTTGTTAGTTTGAGCATTAAACTTTAACTTGTAATTTTACCTAACTCTTTTGTTTTGAACCTGGAACTTTACGGGACAGTAGTGATTTTTAGTATTCTCACTTAAAGTGTACATTATCTTTCTCTGTTCCGTAACAATATATATATATATATATATATATATATATATATATATATATATATATATATATATATATATATATATATTAAAGGTCATCGAAGTGAAGGAATTAACATAATTTTAGAATGTTACTATAACTCTTCAAACTGTAGCCTATTTCGGTGTTCAATACATTTCAGGAACTCTGCATGATTTTTTACGTAATATACTGTACATAGTATTGCATTCAACTGGACATAATTATATGTATATTAAAGAGTAATACTCCAAACTTAATATTCAGATGACAGGATACAAACAATTATATGAATGACAGGCAAACAGGACAGGAAATAAATGACGGTGCTTGTACATCAATGTATGTGTAATAACACTGAAACGTTATTAGAACAAGTATGGTTTTATATTTTAAAGTAATTTAAGTGTACGATTCATCCTTTGCATGATAAAATTTACCTAATCTAAACTATCCTGCAATACTATCATCCTTTGTTATTGTCCATATTGTGTCTTGTCAGTGTAAACAGGACGTTTGTACAGCTTACTTCACCTGGAGTGTTGGGAGGATGGGAGGGGGTGTGGCAGTCCTAAATTCAGACAAGTAAGTCTCACCTGCGACAGGTGACGTCTTCAGATAATATGGTGACATTCTTAAAAGCGTAAGTAAATACACCAAAACATTATTTATACTATTTTTATATAAGAAATTAAAGTCCAGGGCCTTATTTAGAGGGAATGAAATTTCCTCAAACGGTTAACAAAACATTATAAATGCTCGCCATTTCCAAACAACAGAAGCATATCCATACGTGAATGAGGTGTAAACTGAAATACTAAATTATGGCTTCACACACAGTACGGATAGGGGAATACGCCCTCCCCCCCCCACACACACACATACACATCCATCTACCGCTCTGGTTAATGTCAACCAGTAACCCCTGCCAAACTTTTATCCTAGATTTGGACATGTAAAACTCTTTGTGTTAACTGAAGCAAAATCTTCCCAGTATTAGGTTAGCATATACTGTTATTCTCAGCAGAAATAATATACAACCGAGTAACAATATACATACTGAAATGCATTGATATAAGCGTCAGTGGTATTTATAAATGTCATAGATTGTCGTGTACACAGTTTTTAACAACTTAAGATGGTATATTTAATTACCACAGTATGACTTACTGGAATCCTCAGTGTGTTTGAAGTATCCCACTCTGAACGTAAACCGTGATCCAGCAGTCCTTCTTCGTGCTGCACAGCGTCTCATGTCACCATTTCTGTACTAATACCCAAGGCTATTTTGAATGCATTCCAAGGGCAGTCTCATTCAGGACAGGTGTATTGATTTTAATTATTTATTTATTTGAAAATCAGCAAAACCCACCTTAGAGAAATTCAAACAGACAAACTGTCCCCAGTATCAGCCTGGGTTTGAATTCGCATCCTCTTTGGAAGTAGATCACTTCTTTCACCACCAGACCACAGCCTCCTCCAACTGCTGCTTCTTGTGGCCTGACCTATGTTACTACTAATAAATTGTTCTGTTGTTGTACTTTCTCTCACCTTCCACATTCCCCTGAAAATGTGAGTAGGCTACACGACACTGCCTGGCAGTAATTGCAAGCTCTTAAACTTACATGTGCAGCAGCAGGGAAAATGAAGCGAAAACTATGTGCCCACCTCATGCTAGACACAGATGATCTTAAAAGTTAGTTAGAGTGCAAGAAAGGAATCGTCCATCTTTTAACCCCTTAACCACGGGGCATCACTTTCGTGATGCTTGGCCACAATGGATCATACCGCGGGGCGTCACTTTTGTGATTCTGTGTTATTTTGAATTATCCCGGGCTCTCAAGTGGTGGCTTGTATCATCTATCAGTACTGCCAATGTCCAACACTAGTCAGCACTCCAAATCTCATCTGTACTCCCATCCATTGTTGACAATTTAGTGATTTTATCCCCTTTGTGACTCCCCTCCCTACCTGCCCTCCATTACCCTGTCCTCTCACCTCCCACGCCGCGCTGCGCTACGCAAATTTCCCCCAGATTTTTCCACAGATTTCATCCATTGAAATAAGCCCTATGCCCTATACTTATACAAAATAATATATACCAAAAAAAAAAACAGGTAAGTGATAGTGTTATACACCAGGAATTGGCTACTTATCACCTGACAAAACCTCACGCGCATTCATTCGCTACATTACCACGGTAATTTCCCCTTTGAATTATGCCTTGTAATCGGTCTGTAATAAAAATATATATCAGAAAGGAAGGGAGAAGCCTAAGTGACATTTACATTCACCTGGAACTACCTATTTCTTTATGTATTGCCGAGATTTTCTACCTATAAAGAATTAGCATGTAAGTTAGCAGCAGTCAGCCTAAGTGTCATTGTCAACCCTTCCCTTCTCAGATAAGCCGCGGCATTTAGTTCCTTGTCCTCCGCTGTAGAGAAACAATGTCGCACTCGTGCCCCGCCATTTCTGCCGCTTCTGCGCCCATTGCAAAGGGCCCCGTGACCTCTACCCCTAAGAAAAGTAGTGAGGCAAGCAGGAAAGGCCTTAGTGACTCTGCAGTGGCACGTGAACTGGCAGAATTGTCGATGGTTATGATGGACAGTGACTTTGATGATTCAGGTGAATCTTGTGATGAGCCGGGTGAGGTTATCGTGCCAGACACAGCTACAACGAGTGCTTCAGTGTCAGAATTAGTGTCTAGCTCCAAGGGAAAGGAGTCTTTAGTGCAGCAAGGACAGGAATTTAGGAAGGGAGTGAAAAGGCGGCGTGTTAGCCCCAGAACAATGCCCCCACGTGACCCAGCCCGCCATGAGTCACGAGTGCATTCACCTCCCCGTTCCCCAAGCCCCACTTCACTCATTTCTTCATCATCATCCCCCGAGTTATCTCCGGAGTCTTCGTCGTCGGAGTCACCACCAGCATCAACAGTGAAGGCAGGCCGTAGAGGTAGAGGTAAATCAAGGAGAGTGAAAAGTAGTGTAGCTAGTAGGGTAAGGGCTGCTAGTGCTGTACGGCAACCTAGGGTCAGTGCGAGTGACCTTGACCGAGATAAATCTGCCTCACAGCCAACCTCCACCACCACCACCACCACCCGCCCTACACCGCCACGACAGGGAATCCTGGACGCCTTCTCGTGGACGGAAGGGTCAGATTTTGTGCCAGAAAATTTAGTGTTTGATGAGAGCTCCTCAGGAGTTCAGCCTGCCTTCACTATGGACGAAAATGCTGAGTATGTCGACTACCTTTTGGCCTTCCTAGATGACGAAGTCATGCAGCACATATGTGATGAGACCAACAGGTATGAATCACAACGTGCTGCAAGTGGTACAGGTGCAGCCAAGATGCAACAGTGGTCCATGCTTGGAGTGCAGGAGCTGTATGTGTTCTTTGCCCTCAGGCTTCTCATGCCACACTCCAAGAAGCATGAGTTGGAAGAATAATGGTCCATGGACCCCTTACTACCCTCACCCACCTTCAATAAGTACATGGCCAGAGATCGCTTCCGGAACATCATGGGAAACCTGCACTTTGCCGACAATGATGTACCTTCCCAAACCGACCCACTCTGAAAGATCTGAGAGATTCTGAGCAGAATGAAGGATAAGTTTATGTCATTCTTCCACCCCTTTCAGAAGGTTGTCATTAACGAATCCTTGGTTTTGTTCAGAGGACGTCTTCGGTTTGTTCAGTACATTCCAAGCAAACGCCATTGGTTTGGAATTAAGTTCTTTGTACTGTGCGACTGTAAGACGGGGTACATCCTTGACTTCGTCATATATTCAGCCAGCACTGTCGATCTGGATAAAACACACCCCCTTGGCTTCTCAGGCTGTGTAGTGAAAGTGCTCCTAGAAAAGTATTTTGGTGGGAATCATGTGCTGTATACAGACAACTACTATACAGCACCGAAACTTGCCAAATACCTTTCTGAGCACGGCATTGGCTCCTGCGGCACTGTGAAAAGTAATCGTGCCCACTTCCCCAAATTCACAGAGGCAGGAACCTCGCAGTGAGGAGACGTGCACCTACGCAAGTCTGAGAAGATGCTGGCAATATGGTGGCATGACAAGAGGGTCGTGCACATGCTCACCACCGTACATAAGGGGGAGATGAGAGACAGTGGGAAGGTCGACCGTAGGACATGCGAACCTGTGATGAAACCTGATGCTGTGTTGGACTATAATATCAACATGTGGCTGGTGGACAAGTCCGACATGATGATTGGTGAGATCGACTGCCTCAGGAAGAATATTAGGTGGTACAGGAAAGTTTTTCTGCATCTTATAGATATGACGATGCTGAGCGCCTTCATCCTGTACAAGATGAAGGTCAAGCCACCCAAGTCCTTCTCCCTGAGGTTGTTCGCCAGGACTTGTGTCCAGCAGCTGCTGGAAAGATATGGTAGGATGACAGCAGCAACTCCAAGGCGCCATCCAGTAACACTTCCCGACCGACTTGAGCAGAGGGCGTATATGGATCGGCAGAGACTTGAGCTTATGCCTGCCACAGGGAGAAGGAAGGCTGCGATTCGCAGGTGTCAGGTATGTGCACATACCACCCGCCACACACCTGAGCACAAACGCACCTCTTGGCAGTGCGCTGAGTGCCAGGTTCCCCTCTGTGTTACCTGCTTCTTCGATTACCACAGCCAGAAGCAGTTCTAACAGTGCAAGTGTGAAAGCAGAATAATTTGGAAATAATGTGTAAATAATGTGTAAATAATGTGTAAATAACAGGTGAAAACAATGGATGTTCAGTACATATGATTGAACAGTGTATTATAGTTTTATCTTACTGAAAGTGACAGTGAATAACATAGTGTAAGTAAAATAGAAGGGTAAATATTGAAAATAGAATAGAAAAGGTAAATAGTAATGTAAGTAATTAGTAATATAAGAATATGAGTACAAATAATTTATGTTATAACAGTGAAAGTGAATCCGTGGCTCTGTACGTATTTTACTGAATGAAAAATTGAATGACTTCCGTGACAATAAACTAATACGACTGAAGGAAACTTATGGAGAAAGACTCCAGATATATATAAGTGTGATATAGTAATAGAAATATAAAGTGTGAGGGGTTTTATGAATAATAAATGACAGAGTACCAAGAGCAAACTAGCGCAAGTGCGACGATCAAACGCACTCGTAATTTCCATTGCTTTCACAGTGGGTTTTTTTTGGAGTATGCATCCCAAACTACTTGAAAATCATAGAATAGTGTTTATAGTGTTTATATCTGGCTGTGGTAATCATATTACGGGTTGTTGGGAAGTGTAAAGTGGAGACTTCATTACCCTACTTCAGAGGTTTCCACAAGTCCTACGGTAACCGACGAAGGCTCAACAAACATTCCAGGAGAAAGCTGAAGGTATGTGCCATAAGCAGATCTAATTTTATTATTCTAGGACTAATAACTGATTTTTGGCAAATATTTTTCGAGAGTCTGTCGGAGCCCGAATAACCCCGCGGGACACGCAAAACATTGGTAAACATGCCCGCGGTGTAGGGGTTAATCATAATATTAATTTATCAAAAATGGGAATACTGCCACAAACGTGGATATGTGCTAGTGTTATATCTATTTACTGTACATGAAGGGTGGTGGATGCTTTGCTTTAAAATATTGTTTCATAAACACAGCATCAGTAATAGGAATACGGTTACAATGAATGACAGAAATCAAAATGTAGGGGGCATAAGAAGAGAAAAAGAATGAAAACACATTTCACCATAAATGCTTGGAGGGTTATTTCTCTCTCCCACATGCTATGATTTTTAAGGTGAAGTAAAAAAAGTTACTGTAAAACTTGTCCTGACTACAAGAAGTGTACTTACTAGACTTCGTAAGGGCGATTATTATAAATATAATCATGCAGGTCAAGGAAATAGTATCAAATGGTGTGCCTCTGGAGTCTGTTCTTGGTCTCTTGTTGATTGTTATAAACATCAGTACTTTCGGTATATGTACGGAAAAATGTGGATAAAAATGTTTATGCCAAACAGGAACAGCCAGTTACACAATAGAGAAATGTTATGGTAGTTCCAGACATGTCATTCAGATGGTGAGAGAAGTGCCATGTGAGTATATAAAACGCTCTAGACAATCATAGTTCAGCATAGAAATTCATCTGACTTTAGATGGAATAGAATACCAGTGTTACCTAACTAGGGGAGGCTTAATAGGTGCTTGAATTAACACTCCTAGGTTCCTAACTCACTTTCAGTTAAGTAAAACCATCTGACGTTAGCTCGACTTGAATACTGAAGTTATCCTGGTTATCACAGGATTAATATGAACAAATATATACGAAAAGCCAGTTATTAATTAGACACTATACAGCAACACTGGACAGACCGTGAGAGGGATACAGAAGCCTTGTTTAGCGAAGATGTAAAAATCATACCACAATATGGTTTGATATGAAAGACCGTGAATTTTTTTAATGGACAGGTTACGGCCTAAATTAATTCTGAAGAAGATACAAGTTGGGCCAAAACTGTTTTATCTTCCCTAGAAATAACATTCCTGGTGACACCGATGCAGACGTGCTTCCCGGTTATATAAGTGTTCCTGACCTCCCTCCACGTTCCTCGGAATGGGGATGGTGAAATTCTAGAGAAGGGAAGTGCCACCCTGCAATCTACCGGGCTTGCGTTTCAAATAAATTTGAGGGTACAACAACAAATACTAAACATTTTGCACACATGTGTATAATTCTTTCACTTATACACCACTGTAGTATAGCTCAATGCTAAGGGAATAGAAAAACGCAAGGTATGAAAGTGTTAAGTTACAATTCATCCTGAAAGTGCGGAGTGTATTCGAGCTAGCAATTTTTTTTTTTTTTTTTCATTTAGAAGAAGTGTGCCAACCCACTTGTCTGATATTACACACTTTGAAGCACTCTATCGTGTTCCGGAACATGCACACCATCAGTTCAGTGGCTTTGGACTCTCATGTCAAAACATAGACGGTTAAACACTTGATACTGTGTTCTGCTTGATACCTTGGGTGATTTTTGAGGAGTATGTTGGCGAATTTTCCGAAAAGACAGTTAAGTAACACCTATTCTCTTCCATATCAATTACACCAATGTGCGTAGGTCCACTGTACATCAGTACTTGCCAAGATAACTGAATTTCGGTGCTGTGCTATGCACCATACTACATGCATCATAGTGTTACCGTTCACTGGAATAGATATTTAAAAATATATATATGAAATGGGACAGACAGCTCACTCATTTACTGAACATTCAAACTTGAAATCCTTTGGTACCCAACCATAAGCGAAATCATCCACACAACTGTGTTTCATTGCATCCAGTCTTCCTTGAAGTAGGCTACATTGTTGTGTGTGTTTGTACATATGTATAGTGCACAGATTTTCTGGAAGGATTCACACACACACACATACACACATACATATATATGTGTGTGTGTGTGTGTGTGTGTGTGTGTGTGTGTGTGTGTGTGTGTGTGTGTGTGTGTGTGTGTGTGTGTGCGTGATGAATAGAAAAAGAGAAGGACAGGAAGTAGTCCATACAAGGAGCGTAGAAACGTTGCGAGACATGAAAAGAAGACAGAATATAAGAGAGACGTTGAGGAGCCACTGAGTAATTATGATGGAGCAGATGGGGGAGGTGGAAGGTGTTTACAAAATATTCACGGAAGAAATCTGTGCAGCATGTGAGATGGAATGTAGGGTGAAGAGAAGGCGAAGAGGGGAGCAAAAAAAAAAAGCATGGTGGAATGAAGAGGTGAGACAAGTTGTGGTGTAAAACAAGAAAGCATACTTAATACAACTAAGATAACAAAGAAATTGGTACATAGGAATGCGAGGGAGATGTAGGAGTTATGGTTTGTAAAAACCCCAAATTAAGGCAACAGTGTATTACGCGAGAAATGAAACATATAGGGTCCTAGGATATATTTCGCAAAGCGTTAGCAATAGGACATCTAAAATAATATTGCAACTTTATCTAGCATTAGTTAGGCCACATTTCGACTACACAATTTTGGTATCCTTACAATAGAATGGATATAATTTCCTTTGAAAATGTACAAAGAAGAATGACAAAAATAATACAAGTCCGGAAACTTTTATATGAAGACAGATTAAAAAGAACAAATCTGCACTCACTAGAAAGGCGTAGAGTAGGGGGAGCCTTAACTGAGGTGTTTAAGTGGATGATGGGAATAAATAAGGGAGATATTAGCAAGGTACTTAAAGTAAGCATACAGTTTAGAACTACAGGTAACTTTATCAAACTAGATAATTTCCATTTTAGTAAGGAAATAGGTGGAAACTGGTTTGGCAATAGAGTAACAAACGAATGGAATAAGCTAGCTAGTAATGCAGTTGCTGCCCCTTCTATTGTGAATTTCAAGCACAGGCTAGATAAGCATAAGGCAAATAAGTGGAGAGTATTAAAAAAATATCTTATAACCAGTACTAATTCATTGTTTTTCCTTTTCAGGTTATGCTAAGATAGTTTTTTTTTCTCCTTTCAAACTTTGCTATAAAGTGTCCACACCAGTTTTTCTATATTATGTGGTGTCCCTCCTGACTTTTTCCTACTGGTTTCGGCTGGAGGATGTGGAGGGTGGGGAAAGCCTTCTTTACTATCCTCATCTCATTCTACTTGTTCAGTTACTCTTCTAACAGCTGCTTAGCATGGTCCAACTGGCCTACTGCAATTATCACCTCTTCTTATGTTCTGATGTTCTTATATAGTGAGTGGATACGAAGCAGAGGCATGGAGGGACTTGAATGACAGAAGTGTGTTGTATGTTGAGAAGGATGAGTGAGGTGAACAAAGTAGTAAGAGAGAGTAAGAAGATAGTGAATGAGGAAACTGGAAGGAATCTGAGTGTAAGGTGGAAGGAATGTAAGAAAATGTTCTGGAAGGAGGTAAAGAGAGTTATACAGGGTGATAAAGAAGTTAGTTGGGGAGTGAAAGATATTGATGATAGATTAATAGTGGAGAAGGAAGCGAAAGTGAGCAGATGGAGAGAACATTTTAAGGAATTGTTAAACATCGAAAATTAAAGTAATGCGAGTATAAGAGGCTGGGTAATGGTTGGGAGAAGGAGGGACGTGAGAAGGGACGAAGAGATAATTGGGAGGGAGGTAGTGGAAGCAATGAAGAAAGTCAGTAGGGAGAAAGTCCCAGGAAATAATGGAGTGTACGGTGAAATTATTCAAGCATGGGGGACAGATAGTAATAGAATGGATATGGAAGATGTGCAGATTGGCCTGGGAGGAAACAAGGGCGTAGCCAGGAAAAAGAATTGGGGGGTGGGGCAAAAAATTTCCACTGATAACTTTGCACCATTAGATGATTTATTGGCAAAAATAAAATGAGAAATACTATACATGGCTGCATACAGGAACATTAATTCTAATAAAGTTTGCGGGAAAAAAAAATAGATTCAACTCAGGCATGGGCGTAGCTAGGAAAATGAATTGGGGGGGGGGCCTGGCCCCTCCTCTGGCTACGCTAATGGGAGGAAGGTAGATAACCCAGAGGATTGGAAATCAGGTATAATTATTCCCTTGTCCAAAAGAAAAGGGGAAACGAAGTGTTTGGTAATCATAGGGGCATTTGCCTTCTGAGTGTAATAGGAAAAGTATACGGTAGGTTACTTATTGATAGAGTTAGGAAAATAACATTGAAAGTAGTTGGAGAAGATCAAGGAGGTTTTAGGGAGGGAAGAGGTTGTGTAGATCACATATTCATCCTTTGGGATTTAGTGGAAAAGTTTCTAGAGAAGGGAAAGAAGTTGTGTGCGGCCTTCATGGATTTGGAAAAAGCATATGACAAAGTGGATAGATAAGCAATGTGAAAAATATTAAGAATATACGGAGTACATGGGAGGCTGCTGAAGGCCGTGAAGATTATGTATGAGGGAGCTATCGCTGCTTTTCGTGTGGACGGTGAAATGAGTGCAAATTTCTGTCTGAATGTTGGGCTGAAAGTAGAATGTGTCATGTCTCCTTGTCGTTTAGTCTTTATATAGATGGAGTTATAAATGAGATACAAGGTAGGGCAGTGGATGTTGGAGTGGCCCTAATGAGACAGGGCAGATTTTGGAAACTTAATTATTCTGTTGTTTGCAGATGATACTGTATTGTAAAGTTAAGATAAAGGGAAGGTACAAGGATTGGTGAATGAGTCTGGGAGAGTGCGTATGAAACGGAATCTAAAACTGATTGTACGGAGGAGAAGTTACTGTATATTCTGAAGGAGAAATGAAGTTACTGAATGGACAGTGAGACTGAACGATGTGGAAGTGGAAAATGTGAGTGCACTTGGGTAGTGCGAGGAGTCAGGATGGAAGTTTGGAGGATGGAGTGCTTGAAAGAGTGCAAGAGTGAAGAAAGGTTGTTGGTTCTTTGAAAGTAGTGATAAGAAACTGAGAAGTGAGCATGGAAGTAAAAAAGTTTCTGCATGATAGTATTGTGATACCAACTCTAACGTATGGAAGTGAAGCTCGGACGTTGTTGGAAGGACACAAGTCAAGACTGAGAGCAGAAATGAGATATTTGAGAGGAGAATGTGGAGTTACATGGACAGGCAGACTGACAAATGAGGAAGTGAAGGAGCGTTGTGGTGGGGATGTGGATGTGATTTAAAGTGTTATGAGAAATACACTGAGGTGTTTTGGCCATGAGGAGAGGATGGAGTGCGAGAAGCTAACGAGGAGAGTGTATGTGAGTGAGGTGAAGGGGGTAGAGGGTAGGGGAGGCCGAAGATGAGGTGGAAGGCTGGAGTGGAAAGGTATATGTGAGAGGGGGGTGTGAGCTGTGGGGAAGGCAGCAAACTGGTGGGGAACAGAGCAACATGGAGGCGATGTGCATGTAGCCACCCCTTACAGAATCAAGGCGTCTGGCAGTATATATATATATATATATATATATATATATATATATATATATATATATATATATATATGGGGGAGGCGGTGGCTCAATCGGTAGAGAGGTGGCCTGCAGTCCTAACGGACCCAGGTTCGAATCCCGGCTGGGGCAGGGAACAGTTTAAGGATTTGAATTTCATTAAATCAGGCTTTACTGATCTACCAGGAGACCCGCCGACATGTCGTAAAAATACCCCCGCTAATACCAATACACCAGTCCTGTATGAAACAGCCCTAGCATGTATTCAATATGGACGGTGGGTGTTAGCGCCGAAGTGGTGACATGTAGAGGTGTATGGTATATAGAAGGACTGCTGGGCCTTGATAGCAGGCTGTGAAGCCTATGCTCAGAGTCGGACACATAATATATATATATATATATATATATATATATATATATATATATATATATATAAAATGTGTGTTTGTGTGTGTGTGTATAGCGGGCACGCAAACTCACACGCACATACAAATAATATACTTTAACACCCAGACTCTCTGTCTCTCTCTCTCTCTCTCTCTCTCTCTCTCTCTCATTATGGAAGCGGACTGTAATTACACTGAGGGAGGAGCCTGGATGACAAAATTTGGCCATCAAAACCAAACAAATATTTCAGCGAGGCGGAGAGGAGTGGGGAGGGGAGGGATAGGAGGGAAGTATTGGAGAGGATGGAGAGGAAGGAAGGAAAGGAGAAGAGGAAGAAAAAGGGAGGCAGGGTGGATGGAGATATGATGGTGTTGTGAGGAAGAAAGCGTCTAGGTAATCTAGGATAGAATGAAGGTAGAAAGAAGGTACTGAATAAACAGAGGAGAGAAGAAAGAGAGAAAATGGAGGAAGAGTGGGTAGTGAGGGAATGAAGGGGGGAAAGAGAGTGCAGGTAAGGAAGGAGAGGACGCAGAAAGAGACGAGAGCAGGGAGGAGGAAAACAGGAGGAAGGAAAAAACTACTGGCGAGGGTGGAAAGGGAGGTAGGAAGGCAGAGGAAGAGAAGCACAAAAAGAGTAAAAGGTTAGTAAAGATGAAGGTATAAAAGAAAGATGGGAAGATGACAGGGAAATATACGCGAAAAACATGGGAATGACGACGAGAAAGGAGGAAAGAGAAAGATAAAAGTGAAGGGATGGAAAGCTCAGAAGTGGTGCGGAGGCTGGGGAAAGCGATGTAAGTGGAGACAAGAGAGAGGTGCAGCTGAAAAGACAGCAGCTTATAAAGGTAGAGAACGACACACACACACACACACACACACACACACACACACACACACACACACACACACACACACACACACACACACAAAGAGAGAGAGAGAGAGAGAGAGAGAGAGAGAAAGAAAGAGAATTAAAAGTGGAGCTGAGAGGCACGCAGGAGGGAGAGAGGTAGGCAAATAATTTAGGAAGGGAGAGAGGAAGGATGGAAAGAAAGGTGGAATAAAAAGGAAGAACTGCAGAGGCTGGAGAGGAAGAGAGGGAGGGAGAAGAGAATGAAAGAGGGAGGCAGGTGGCACAGGAGGGAGGGAAGGAGTAAAACAACAAGGAAAAAAACACGTCTGAGTGGAGCTTAGGACTCGCAGAGAGGGAGAGAGACAGAAATTCAGAATTATTACAAGGGAATTTCTGTGTACCTCCTCCGTCCCAACTCCTCCCTCTCTCTCTCTCTCTCTCTCTCTCTCTCTCTCTCTCTCTCTCTCTCTCTCGTTAATGTTGCACCTAATGCTTCTGGAAAATAGATGTTTACATCCTTTTCCTAAATTTTTCTTTGACCTTCACACTGACAAAGCTATTGACAAGTTAGTAATCACAGTGACTCAAAAAGTTCAAACTGTCCCGAGGGACATTATTTACTTTAATCTCGTTTACAGAGGTATACACAGTTTTCACCTGAAAAATAAGCTGCATAAACTACTTAGCTAAACTTTCCCACAAATAGATTTCAAAGTCATTTTTAGCACAATAAATTTAGGCACCCTCTTCAAAATCAAAGACAGGGTACCCGTACACCTGGAATCCTTAGTTGTTTACAAATAAACGTGTGGCAACTGCCAGGCGTCATATATCGGGAAGACAGAGACACATCTAAAAACACGCATACTCGAACACTTAGGTACAGTCAGGGATAGTTCCGCATTACCCACCTCCCGAAGCACAGATGTGAGACAGGTGAATGTGAAGCTGCAGCCAGACGTCAAGTGTCTGGTAACTGTGAGTGTGAAGGAGGGGGAGGCGGAGGATTGGGGGCAGAGGAGGGTTTAGTGATAAATTGGGAATCATGTGTAGGTCTGCAGTGTATGACTTGGACGGTGTGTTTGAGTTACTTTAGTAAGGATAGATGACAATATGATGCTAACATTTTATAAGAAAAATTTCGTAAATGTCTGTAGAGTTAGTGTTGTCAGGAAAGTTATGGAAGTTTGTTGGGTTCGGACAGAGGTTTGAATGCTTTCATTCCCTCTCAACTTTAACATGAGACGATTCCCCAGGAGATATTCGTAACGGTATAACATATATTTATATTTTGTTGACTACAAAACCGTTATATTATGTCTATCTGTCTCTGTCTATCTACCTATCTATCTATTTATCTATATTTTAATTCTATCTATCTATCTATTGCCAGACGCCTCAATCCCGTTTGGGGTGGCCACAAACAAATCGCCTCCAAGTCGCCCTGTCCCCCGCCATTTCACTACCCTGCTCCCAACTCACACCCCCCTCTCTCATATACCTCTCCACCCCATCCCTCCATCTCATCCTCGGTCTCCCCCTCCCTCTTCCACCCTCCACCTCACTCGCATACACTCTCTTCGTCAGTCTTTCACCCTCCATCCTCTCCACATGGCCAAACCACCTCAGTGTGTTCCTCACAACGCTTCCTATCACATCCACATCAACACCACAACGCTCCTTTATATCCTCATTCGTCAGCCTGTCTCTCCACGTGACTCCACAAGCTCCTCTTAAATAACTCATTTCCACTGCTCTCACTCTTGACTTGTGTCCTTCCAACAACGTCCAAGCTTCACTTCCGTACGTTAGAGTTGGTATCACAATACTGTCATGTAGTAACTTTTTTACTTCCATGCTCACTTCCCTGTTTCTTATCACTGCTTTCAAGGAACCAGCAACCTTTCTTCCCTGCTGTACCCTTTCAAGCACTTCACCCTCCAAACCTCCATCCTTACTCATCACACTACCCAAATACTTAAACGTACTCACATTTTCCAATTCCTCACCATCCAACCTCGCTATACATTCACTGACTTCACCTCTCTCAAAGACCATCACTTTACTCTTCCCTACATTCACCTTTAGGTTCCGTTTCTTACACACTCTCTCAAACTCATCCACCAAGCCTTGCAGCTCCCCTTCATCTTCACTCAACAACACAGTATCATCTGCAAACAACAGTACAGGGAGTTTCCAAACACTATCCTCTCTCACCAGGGCCACTCCAACATCCACTACCCTACCTTGTACCTCTTTTATTACCCCATCCATGTACAGATTGAACAACCATGGAGACATGACACATCCCTGTTTCAAACCAACTTTCAAAGAGAAAAATTCACTTAGTTCACCATCCACACGCACTGCAGCCTTAGCACCATCATACATACTCTTCACAGCATTCAACAACTTCCCATCTACTCCATATATTCTTAACACTTTCCACAATCCTTGTCTATCCACCCTGTCATATGCTTTCTCCAAATCCATGAAAGCCACATACAACTTCTTTTCCTTCTCTAGAAACTTTTCCACTAAAGATCTAAGAATGAATATCTGATCTACACAACCTCTTCCCTTCCTAAAGCCTCCCTGTTCTTCTCCAACTAATTTCTCTGTTCTTTCTCTAACTCTGTCTATAAGTATCCTACCATACACTTTTCCTATTATACTAAGAAGACAAATGCCCCTATGATTACCACACACTTCTTTTTCCCCTTTTCCTTTGTACAAGGGAATAATTATACCTGACTTCCAATCCTCCGGGACTCTACCTTCCTCCCAGGCCAATCTGCACATCTTCCACATCCATTCTACTACTATCTCTCCCCCATGCTTCAGCATCTCACCACACACTCCATCAATTCCTGGGGCTTTCCCCGATTTAACTTTCTTCATTGCTTCCACAACCTCTATCCTACTGATTTCTACCTGTCTTCTCACCTCCCTCCTTCTCCCAGCCATTCCCCAGCCACTTATACTCGCATTACTTCCATCCTCTACGTTCAACAATTCCTTAAAGTGTTCTCTCCATCTGTTCACTTTTTCTCCCTTCTCCACTAGTAATCTACCATGTTTATCTTTCACTCCCCTGCTAACTTCACTTCCACCCTGTCTTACTCTTTTCACTTCTCTCCAGAACATTTTCTTACAGTCCCTCCACTTTACACTCAAATTCCTTCCAAATTCCTGATCCACTCTCTTCTTACTCTCTCTTACTAATCTTTTCACCTCTCTCTTCCTTTCCACATATAACTCTCTCTTCTGCCTCTCAACTTCTTCCACGCCCCTATTTCTCATCCATTCATTGTATGCTTTCTTCTTTGTGCCACAGCCTGTTTCACCTCTTCAGTCCACCACGCTGTTCCTTGCACCCCCCTCCGTCTTCTCTTTCCTTCCACACACCACATCACATGCTGCACATATTTCTTCTGTAAATATCTTACACACACCTTCCACGTCTCCCATCTGCTCCAATTCATATTTGCCCAATCGTTCCTCCACTTCTCTCTTATACTTTGCCTTTTTTCTCATCCTCTTGTAACCTTTCCACTCTCCTTGCAACTACTCCTTCCTCTCGTCTTTCCCTTCTTCTATTCCTCCATCTTACTTGCATCCTAATTCTGGCAACCACCAAGTAGTGGTCAGAAAGGCCACTCCCCCAACCTCTATAAACTCTTGCATCCAATATACATCTTCGCATCCTTTCATCCACACACACATAATCAATCATTGCCTTCCTTTCATTCAGTTCACCATCCACCCTTCTCATCACTCGCCATGTATACCTGTGGATCATTTTATGCCTGAAGAGGGTATTGGCTATTACCAACCCCCTCCCAGCACAGATGTCCACTAACGCACTCCCATTCTCATCTATCTCAGCAGGCACACCCCACTCACCAACTATTCCATCCACCTTCACATTACCAACTTTACCATTCATATCACCGATCAAAAACATTCTCTCATTCCTTCCAAACTTTTCCATGCACACTTCCACATTTGTCCAGAACTCTTCTCTCACTCTTCTAGCACGATCTTGCGTTGGCGCTTTCACACACACAATCGCCCACATTTGTATTCCAATTTTCAACTTTACCCACACAATCCTTGACCCAACTGATCCATACTGTCTTATGCTCTTCTTCCATCTTTTACTCACAACTATACACACTCCTTCCTTTGCCCTCTCATTCTCATCTACTCCTGCACATATACCCCATCCATACTCCCATTCTCTCACACTTTCTCCTTTCCATTTTGTTTCAGTTATTCCACATACATCCACTTTCGCATCCTCAAGCACCTGGACAATCTCTCTCTCTTTCACCTCATCATTCGCTCCTCTTACATTCCATGTACACATTACCAAGTCCTTTGTCCGGTCCTGGGTCGTCAACGTTTGGTCAGTCCTTGTCCGAGGCTTCTTGTTTGTTTTTTTAGTTAGTTGTTTTCCGGGGAGGGGCACTAACCCTCCGCCAACCCTTTTAGTCGCCTTTTACGACAAGCAGGGATACTGGGGGAGTATTCTTGAAAACCCCCCTACCCCCAGGGTCATCGCACTGTAAACATCCGCCTGCAAATATTTCCACTGTTATTCTGGTAATTATTCATCTCGAACGTAGAGTCTTCGTTAGTGTGTAATAATAATAATAAAAAAGTCTGTATGAACGATTAACAGATTTTTCGTTTTCCTCTAGACAAAATGACAAGAATTCCTAATTATAAGATCAGTCTCTGTAACTATCATTCCTATCGATCATTACAAAACGAAGGCACAGAAGCATACCTTTACCAGTAAACATACAGTATATTGATAATGTGATCAACTCTCCAAACCCCCCATCCCCGGCCACCCTCCCTCCCACTCACAGTTACCAGACAGATGGGGTCTGGCTGCTGCTTCGTGACTATTCGTTAACCACCAATGTCCCGAACAGTGGGTAATGCGGAACTTTCCCTGACTGTACATCAGCTCGAACAGACAGACCAATCACTCAACCACCCTTTAGCGCAATCAGACAACACTCACAGACACACGATCACCCTGTCAACCGAACCGGCTTCACAGTCCTTGTTAGAAGCCAGTACAGCTCTGACCTTATTGATAAAGTAAGCAGAGGGGTTTGATTAGGTGGAGAGATTGTAGGTGTATCGTAGATGAATGGCTTCTCCTCTATAACCAGTGGAGTGTAACGTGGGCCACTGCCTGTAAAATGGTGCATCGTCGAGTAGAGTGAATAGGTAGGTCTCTCTATTTTTTCCCTTCCCCTTCTGTGTATTATTTATCGTAAGCTAGATGAGTTATAGAGCACTCTTGGGTTATGATGTTTATTGTACACAGTTATATCGAAATGTGAATGACAGTGTAACGTAGCATGGCGACAAACCTCCTATCTGACCCTATCTCCAGACTTCTGCCATCGATCGTACTCTCGAGCTCTCTCTATGCTCTTCGAAATCTGAAAATATACACGGCTCGGTGGGGAAGTAGTGTATGGTAGAGTTCCATGGTTAGTTTCCATGACGTCAGGTAACTGGTTTAGTCTGGTTAACCTCCTTGTATCATGAAATTCTTGTATCGTCTGGACTACAAAGAGATTGTTTGAGATACATCATGTGTTAAGACATTCTTGATGGTCTGGGACAACAGGATTATGGATGTTATACATCATGTGGATTGACATTCCCAGTGAGAAGCTGTGTCCAGCAGACCCTACATACTGCACATTGTGATATGAGATATTACTAGTGCCAATAATGCCCACATATTGCTCGGTCACACAAAGCTGTCGTACCAATGACAGTATATATTATCATAACAATAATGCATATTATATTCACATGACAATCAACCAGTAAGCTAATTATATGAAATATATAATAATGTAAAACTAACAAAACTTATGTAATGTAACATAATTGCAATTCCATCGTGTTAATGCATTATTCAAGTTATATTGTGTTAATGCAACTGTTACGCATGTGTGGCTGTAACATTGTGTTAATGCAACTGTTACAAATTTGTGGTTGCAGTTAAAATGTAGTTACATCGTGTTAATGCAAATGTTAAACAAGCGTGGGTGTAACAAAATTGTAGAAATATTGTAATATAATATTAGTTACATAGTAGTAGCAACTGTAATATAATTGCAGGAATGATAAGTGTAGTCGTTGTAGCTATATCATTGATACATGTGAATATAATTTATACAATAATAGCAATACAATGGGAAGTCTACAGTAGTCAGCCATATGTGATGTCCTTGCTATCTGTTTATGTGAGGCACCATTGGTGTATTGGCTTGGTTATGTTGCATAGATTATATTTAAATACTATATGTCACCCAATATTTTGCCATTTTATATAATATTATATATATGATATTTACAATATGTTCAGTATTCACTTAGTTTCCTTTGTACCACACATCACTTGATACTATAGTTCTCCAATGGCTGCGAAGTCATTCTATGTGTATTCACTTTTATGTTTATCTTTAGGCAGTACTTGGAAGCACTTACGTGTGTGGTTGAGTACAGCACAATATTGCTAGCTGCATCTGTGTTGGGCATTTTCCCTTGACATTCCTTGTAACTGTAATTTGAAGGATATGTGCGTACTTACATTGTAATTCTCTAGTCTCACTAGACTAATGTAAGAATATACAGTATATTGTCTGTCACTATGTATGTATGTAAGGTTGCATATAAATGAAGTAGTACTGTTAAAGTAATAGAGTAAATTTTCAACTCACTGACAATTAGCTGTGGTGGGAATGGTGAATGTGATGGTGATGGCGGTGTCTTGGACTGGTTGATTGACGTCTTTATGCTATTCTTAGCAAATGATGACACAGCTGCCAGTCGCTGTTTCCCCATGGTAGTTGTGGAATGCAGGTTTGTAGTGCTGGTGTGGAATGTAGGTTTGGAGTGCAGGTGTGGCGTGGTGTTGTTGTCTCCACTCAGCGAATGATAACACAAGGCAATCTTGCTGCTCTTGAAGGCTCAACACTGCTTGCCTTTGCGGTTGGGAAGAGTGGAGAGAAATGGTGGAGAGAGGCGGGGATCAGTAGTGGTGGGGTGGTGGAGTAGGTGGTGAAGGGTTGGAGGTCGACCTGACGTTTGCGCTAACACAGCTGGTCACTGCAGGTCGACAGATGTCGATTCTTACTCCGTTCTTTCCTTCCTCCTTCCTATTTACTTCATTAATTCTTTACAACACTTCCTTTCATCTAACTTATAGTGCTTGATTTTCCTTATTCGTTGTGCTTAACTTGTAGGCTTGTAGAGTTGTCTCGCAGAGCTAGCTTGTACTTCCTCGAAGAGCTTGTTTTTCCTCACTTGTAACTCGTTTCTTCTTACTGTTTACTCATGTGCTTACTTGTAAATCATGGAGTGTAAATCATACAGTCGCGTCCACGATCAGTAGTGTTGACTGATGATTGTTGCTTGTAGATGTGGCCTATTTCGTGACAGTTGTAGTTCCATGTAGTAGGCTTCTTGCCTTGTTTTTACAGCTCTTGTTCACCGTTGTAGCAGTTCAGGAGACTCTGCTGGTGGATATAAACTAGTTAGTCGTAGGATGTTTGTAGTCGGTTCGTTTTCGCCGCTTCCACCAATGTCGATGACGTAGCCGTAGGTAGACGTAGAGAGGTAGGGAGGTTGGTTGTTATTGTATGTCGTCGAGGCACCGCCAGTATGAAGCCGTGAGGGGTCGAATGACTGGAACTTGCCCCATCATGGAGAAATTATACACACCTCTACAAACCCACTACCGGTGACAACAGTTCTTCTGTTCAGCTGCTGTGTTTTCAAAGGTTTGAGTGAATTCTGAACTTAAAAGTTAACATGAATCTATCTATCTATCTATTGCCAGACGCCTCAATTCCGTTTGAGGTGGCCACAAACAAATCGCCTCCACGTCGTCCTGTCCCCCGCCATTTCACTGACCCGCTCCCAACTCACACCCCCCTCTCTCATATACCTCTCCACCCCATCCCTCCATCTCATCCTCGGCCTCCCCCTCCCTCTTCCCCGCTTCACCTCACTCACATACACTCTCTTCGTCAGTCTTTCACCCTCCATCCTCTCCACATGGCCAAACCACCTCAGTGTGTTCCTCATAACGCTTCCTATCACATCCACATCCACACCACAACGCTCCTTTATATCCTCATTCGTCAGCCTGTCTCTCCATGTGACTCCACAGGCTCCTCTTAAATAACTCATTCCCACTGCTCTCACTCTTGACTTGTGTCCTTCCAACAATGCTTTAACCCAACAAAAGGTAGCATTTTAGAGCAGGAATAGATTTTTTTTTTTTTTTTCACTTGTGGATATCCATTTGTCCTAGTATATTTTTAGTTGTCATTTTCAGAGCAAAGTTTAATCAAAGACTTAAAAGTTTTGAACATAGCTAAAATATATTTTTATTTTAGGTCTGATGATGCAATGAGATATTGTGAAACTTCACCACTAAACATATTCCTATAATCCCTAATGTTTCCATTTCATATCTCTCTCTCTCTCTCTCTCTCTCTCTCTCTCTCTCTCTCTCTCTCTCTCTCTCTCTCTCTCTCTCTCTCTATATATATATATATATATATATATATATATATATATATATATATATATATATATATGGATGACCAGCAAAAGTAAAACCAGTATATAATTATCAAAATATTGGATTTATAAAAGAACAGGGACCAGAGCAAACTGCATAACATACAGTATACTTTGTATGTAATTTACCCATGAACAACAGAGTAACCGTGTAGAGGAGTCGTGTGAGCCAAGAGATGGTAGTGCTCTGCTGTGAGTAAAGACTCCGCTATTACTGTCCCGTGCAGTATAAATTTTCGAATTTTGTTCACTTCACGGGACGACCTGATGAGATACAAAATACAGTATTCTCCCTGTGTTACTCTCTGTCACTAAGTTTCTGTACCACTTAGGAGGACTGGGTCCAAGCCTTATGGAAATGTGTCTTTTTACGTACCAAGACAACATTTTGCATAGTGCTAGTCCTGAAAGGCACACTCCGGAGGGGGAAACCTTTGGTGTTTTGGTCAGTGCCGATATGCACGACCATAGTTTTTCTCGTATTATTTTACCTAGTAGTAGGAAATTTTGCTGTAGCAGACCTCTGCCCAATCAGTTATTAACCCAGTGAGACTATCTGTCCTCTGGGGAGGTGGGCAATGCAACGTTGTAATTTTACTTAGGATTTCGAAATTTTCACAGTGCTAGACCTCCATCCCTCCCACAGTTTAGCTCTGGTGTGACCAAGAGGTCACTCCCACTCTGTAATTAATTGTTTCCTTTTAGAATACCGCAAAGGCGAGGATGGCTATCAAAGGCGTCCTTTGTCTTGTGGATCTTTACTTGCATTATAAAGGCTTTATTTCCCTCCCTCTCTCTCGAACTATGTCTCTCCTATGTCTCTCTCTCTCTCCGTTAGTCCTCTCTCTTCTATCTTCAGTCTCTTCATCTCTCCTTCGACCATTCTCTTTCTTCCTTCTCTCCATGTTCCTCTCATTCCTTACTTTTGTACCGCTTTCTGACGGTAGCTCTTCCTGTCTTCCTTTTCCTTCAATACTCCTCCTTTCTCTCCTTTTCCTACCTTCTCACTTTCTCTCCCACTTTCTCCCACTTTTTCTTCCCTCCTTCTCTCTCCCTTGGTCTCACTTTCTCTCAGCATTCCCCCCCCCCAGCCTCTTCTCTTTTCTTTTCCTCTCTCTCTCTCTCTCTCTCTCTCTCTCTCTCTCTCTCTCTCATGTCTGACTCAATGAATAACTCGGTGAATGGTTAGCCAGACCACATTAATATTCCTAATTCTCTCTCTCTCTCTCTCTCTCTCTCTCTCATTCTTCACTGCTCCTTCCCCCCCCTTCCCCCCAATTCTCCTGTATTTCTCACTCTTCTCACTCCTTTCCTTCTTCCTTTTCTTTCTGAATTCGTCTCACTCCCTCGTTTAATGCTTTTTTCTTTCGTTTCCATTCATTGTTTTTTTTTTTTCTCCTTCCTTTACTAGTAGTTTCTCATTCCCTTCATTTGTAACACTTCTCAACCCATTAACTCCCGTTACTTACAACACTCTACTCTTTCCTCTTAAATATGTTCCAACATATAGATCAATGAATGAAGTAATAAATATTAGAAACGCTGAGCACACGAAGGTACGAAAAATAATATAACATATGCCAAAAAGTTGGTCAAGAAAAGCTATAAGGAAAGAGGGAGATTCGAAAAGTTTCCGGTGGCCACAGAAATTTCTCCCCTCTTGCAAACAACTATACTAAACGCAAGTCCACATTTTTGGCCATTTACAGAAGCCGAGTGCTTAAAATTCAGATGGAATTATTCTGGGTTGTACGATATAAACTAAGGGGGGAAGTGAGCTATTAAACCGAGTAGCTGCTCTGTATATATCCGTACACAATAGGAATAGGACTTGTAATTACAGAATACAATGTGAGTGGGTGATTTTTGCGTCTTTACTGTGGATAATTAAGTGTCTTTTTTTTTTTTTACATAATGAACAATCTTGGACTTACACTTTTGCTGAAATAATGATGTGTAATATACGCAGAGATCCAGCAGAAATATTAATTTATAACTGTCAAATAGCATAGTGACTTTAACGAGACTAATCCCCTATAAATTATGGTAAATGATATGAATGATATCAGATCCCCTTTATATGCTGTAGTAAAGAGGCCTTGTTCAGGAAAGACATATAATTAAGTTACTAGAGTAAAATACGTTAATTAGCACTCCCTTAATAACTACCTAGAGAGAGAGAGAGAGAGAGAGAGAGAGAGAGAGAGAGATTAGGAAGAAATAGCTGAGGAGATTATTCACTGTAAGGCTTTATATCTACACCAAAAAATAAAACATTCGCAAAAATGAGGCTCAACGCTTTAAGTCTGGAGGTGAATTAGGAAGCAAAATCATGGTTATGAGATTCACCGTAAAGAAGCATAAGTAAAAACTTCAACGTACACTGCTTTAAGGCTGTAGGTAATAGTATGTCCTGTACACTGTATAAATGTTTTTACTCCGTGTATAGATAAGTGGTATAATAGTGTAAAAATTAAGTGGGGGGGGGGAGAAGAAAATGAAAACATTCAAGGGCCTAGCACCTTTTGTACAGGATTTTCAAGCTAAAACAATGTTATTCATACTTGTTAGGCAGGTATACGAGAGGCATTGTTTGGGTTTTCATTTTCTTTCTCCCTGTAATTGTACATTAAAAACGTTCTATCATAATCATCAGCCATATATGTATGTAATGTACGTGTGTATATATATATATATATATATATATATATATATATATATATATATATATATATATATATATATATATATATATATATATATAAATATATATATATATATTGTTACGGAACAGAGAAAGATAATGTACACTTTAAGTGAGAATACGAAGAGTCACTACTGTCCCGTAAAGTTCCAGGTTCCAAACAAAAGAGTTAGGTAAAATTACAAGTCAAAGTTTAATGCTCAAACTAACAATAAAACATTCAGGACTCATAAGGATAATGTAATAGCAAAAACAGGTTAAATATATGGTTAACTGCAATAGCCTCTATTAACACGAAGTTAGCAAGAGTAAATTTATCTAAGTCAGCCCTGATAAAATGAGATACCAGATAATACTCAGTGAATGCCAGATAAATTATTACAGATACAAACTATTATCAAAAATGACTGACACAAAGAACCCTACATGAATCACAAAAACCACACTAGGCCCACAAATTAAACTTATGCTATACAGTACAAGAAAAAATGCAACAACAGTTATACTCAAATTACACACAGCTGCTAGATGGTTGGAGACTTCTTGAGCACTCACAATAATAATATCTGTACAGGGGAGGACAGAGATGTGAACAAAATGAGGAGCAGATCTAAGTGGCCATGATGCAGAGACTGAGCTCATTATATAGGGGCCAGGAGAGCTTGATACAACTTGTAATGAGGACGCGCAAATGAAGCCATGGGGACAAAGAGATGACAATCCCGCAAAGTATAACAGAGATGTCGACTTACTCTACTATAACGGTAGAAGGGGGAACTGAGGCAGAACACGCTCGTGATCAAACATGCAGCATACTGTGCGTTAAAATTACACAAAGGATGATGAAATCATAGGCTATGTAACACCTCCCCACAAAGAAAAAAGAAATTTACAAAGGAAATTTCTTATTACTCTAAAACAATCTGTATATGGCACTACAGACCATGCAAAAGTCTTTCCTAATAGTACAAAACATGAGATCTCCCTAGCACGTTCAGTCATAGGTACTTGCCAGTATCCCTTTAACAAATCAAACTTACTTATGTACCTAGCCTTTCCGATCTTGTCTATGCAATCTTCCACACGAGGGAGAGGGTAAGTGTCTGTTTTGGTTATCTGATTAACACGTCTGTAGTCGATGCAAAGCCTCTGTGACCCACCTGGCTTAGGGACTAGAGTGACAGGAGAACTCCACTCGCTCTGACAGGGCTCAATCATCTTGTGGTCCAACAGGTAGCCAAGCTCCTTCTGGATGAGAGGAACTTTCACTGGGTTCACACGGTAAGGAGACAATTTAATTGGCTTTGCGTTTCCAACATCGACATCATGCATCAACACAGTGGTTCTTCCTGGAGTAGCACGGAACACTTGCGGGTACTCCTGCAGTAATGCCGAAAACTCCTGCCTTTCCTTGGGTGGTAGATGAGAAAGCTTAGTCTGGAGATCATTCATGATATCAGGATTCTTCCCCAAACTATCACTCAGGCTCATACTGCATGGGAGAGCTTCACTTGCAGACTCGGGTGGAACAGCTACAGTGCAGACTGGATTATTTTCGTCCCGCCTGTGATATAACTTCAGCATGTTGATGTGACATAGTTGCTTGCTCTTTCTACGATCTGGTGTGGCGATGACATAGCTGACATCACTGAGTTTCTTCTCCACGAAATAAGGGCCACTAAACTTGGCTTGAAGAGGTTGCCCATGAACTGGTAGCAGAATCAAAACCTGATCTCCTGGCTGAAAGTGGCGTAACCTGGACTTCTTGTCATACCAAGTCTTCATCTTCTCCTGAGCAGCTCCTAAATTCTCTCTCGCCAGCTGTAAAGCAGTGGACAGCCGTTCTTTGAACTTCATCACATACTCCAGCAGGTTGAAGTCATCTTCCTCCGACAGCCAGCATTCCTTGAGTAGCTTAAGGGGTCCTCTTACTTCATGGCCAAACAGTAGTTCAAAAGGTGAGAAGCCCAGTGATTCATTTGGAGATTCTCTTGCAGCAAACACAACGAATGGAAGACCTTTATCCCAGTCTTTCTGATGTTCCAAACAGTATTTCTTGAGCATCGATTTGAGTGTTTGATGATATCTCTCCAACGCTCCTTGGGTCTGGGGATGGTAAGCTGAAGACGTGATCTGGGTGATGCCCAACTCTTTCAGAGACTGCTTGAAAACATTTGACATGAAATTACTTCCTCGGTCTGACTGTACCTCCTTGGGCAGACCAAACTTTGTGAAGAACCCTAGCATTTCCTTAACCACGTTCTTTGCTGAGATGTTTCTAAGTGGAATGGCTTCAGGATAACGAGTAGCCATATCAATCATGGTCAACACATAAGAAAATCCTGAAGAAGTCTTAGGAAGAGGGCCCACAATATCCACCAACACACGGGTGAAAGGCGCCTCAAAAGGAGGAATGGGAACTAGAGGTGCAACCTTTTCAGTCTGATTACACTTCCCTACAACTTGACAGGTGTGACAAGACTTACAATACCAGGAAACATCCCTGAAGATACCTGGCCAGTAGAAGTGTTTCAAAATGCGTGCCACAGTCTTCCTCACTCCAAGGTGTCCTGCCAAACTGGAATCATGAGCCACTCGAATGATATCCTGCCTACAAACACGAGGGATGACAACTTGATGTACAACCTCCCATTCACAGTCGGCTGATGCTGTCGGGGGTCTCCACTTCCTCATAAGTACTCCTGACTTTACATAATAACAAGTAGAAGCACCAGCTGACTCTTCTTCACTGTAAGCAGAGTTAGCTAGACCTTTCAACTCAGGGTCAGCAACCTGCAACTCAACCAACTCTTGACGAGACAAATTATCAACACTACGGGGTACTGCCTCATCTGGTGAGTGGTCCAAATTAGCAAGAAAAGTGTCAGCTAGGATAACATCATCATCATCATTATCCTCTAAATCACCAGTAACTTTAGACTTAGCCCTAGTGACAGCACATGCAGGGAACACATCAGGGACATCACAATCCTGGGACGCAGCCACTGGCTCACTAGACAACTGAGGAGCTGGACACACTTGACTTCCACCAATATCATTTCCAAGTAAGAAAGTTACACCTGACATTGGGAGTGTCTCAACCAACCCAACCATAACGGAACCATTAACAAAACCAGACTCTAAATTCACTCTGCACAGAGGGACAGAGAAGTAATTATTCCCTACACCTTGTAAGATTACAGTTTCATCAGAGGAATTAACATTAGAGCCTAGAACACTGGTCAGCATAAGGGATTGGCAAGCACCTGTATCACGATATATTTGAACTGATTTCCTGTCATTACTGTCCAGAGGACTGACAAAACCATCAGACAGGAAATTAGCACATGAACTCTTGAGAGTGTCACCCACGTTACTGCTCAAAAGAGGAGCTCCATCATGAGAATTTAAGTTACCC